>NW_005371516.1:127689-137361 GCF_000412655.1 Myotis brandtii
CCCCCTGATTGGCCCTGCTCTGTGAGTGACAGGGGGCAGCGCCCCAACCCCCTGATCGGCCCTGCTCTGTGCGTGACAGGGGGTGGCGCCGCAACCTCCCCATTGACCCTGCCTTGAGTGTGACAGGGGGCGGTGCCCCAACCCCCCAATGGAACCCTACCCTGAGCATGACTGAGGGTGGGATCGCAACCTCCTGATCTGCCCTGCTCTGTGCATGACAGGGGATGGCGCCCCAACTCCCCAATCAGCCCTGGTCTGAGCCCGACCAGGGGCTGCACCTAGGGATTGGGCGTGCCCTCTGCCACCCAGGAGCAGGCCTAAGCCAGCAGGTCGTTATCTCCCGAGGGGTCCCAGACTGCGAGAGGGCACAGGCCGGGCTAGGGGACCCCCCTCCCCACCCCCAGAGTGCACAAATTTTTGTGCACCGGGCCTCTAGTATATATATATATTGATATTGATATTTCTTAATGTTGAATAGCTCCCACATAGAAAATAAACGCAAGCTCTGTGCAACCCAACATTCATTAAGTTCCTCTCCAGATCTCTATTTTTCCTAGTCTTTGATACCAGTAATATAGATCGTACTCCAAACACTAACCAACCTCTGTATCAAACTCATTACCCGGCAACACTGCACAAGCTAGAAGCAGTCCCAGAATATGTTTACTTAACCAAAATCCCTTCTTTTTTTTTTTTAGCGGAGGTATCATGTCCCTTTCAAAGACAGTAGTATACTTTAAAATCACTAAAATTCCTGAGATATTTGTATTAAACCACATATTGATAGTCTTAATCTTAAACATGGTGTTGTCATGTTTGGGTTGAAGAAGATAAATAGAATGCATCTGCAATAGGTTTCTTCATTATTTTTTCTTGGAATACATTTACATTGACCAAAATATATTTAGTTAATAACAATATAACTTATAAAAAATCTTATAAATATGGCAAATAGTTAATCCATGATCACATCTCAATGAAAACAGTTGTTATGGCCCTAGCCAGTTTGGCTCAGTGGATAGAGTGTTGGCCTGCAGACTGAAGGGTCCTGGACTTGATTCTAGTCAAGGGCACTTGCCCAGGTTGCAGGCTAGATCCCCAGTAGGGGGCGTGCAGGAGGCAGCCAATCAATGATTCTCTCTCATCATTTATATTTCTATCTCTCTCTCCCTCTCATATATTTATAAAAAAGAAAATAGCACATTTACTAATTTAAATAAAAGAGTTGTTATGTCCTAACAAGAGACCAGCACATATTCAGCATCAGAAATTATGTCCTCACAGCCTGAGGTTTGTGGTGATTACTGAAGGTTTGTGGTGATTACAAGTCACAGTGCTTACTAAGATTTTGATAATTTATATAGAGTCAAACCAAAAACACATGAGGTAAAATAAGCATTTTTAAAAGTGTGAATCTGCTTTTCTTAGAAATAGTAAAAGCTGCTTCCAATGGAGATTTATGTTGGACATAGATTAATTCAACAAATATATGCTGAGCCGCTAATGAGTCAAATTGTTCTGGGTGCTAGGAATAAAAAGGTAAACTAGGCGCATTAAGACTATGCTTATGGATCTTGTATGCTACTGTAGTGGAGGTGGGGACTAACCCGTAATAACCAATATAAACCAAAAGAAAATATCACCAATGACCAGTTCCAAAAAGACAATAGAATCCAGGTTATGAAATACTCAATGAGGAGTGGTAAAATTCTAGACTGAATAGTCAGAGAAAGGCTTCTGGGAAGACATTTACTTCAAGAAGGAGAAAAGCAGGAAGAAGGAATAACTACTTCAAAGGCCTACATCGAGAACAAATTTAGAGTATGGCTGGGGCACAGGGGCAAGGGAGAACAACATAGAAAATTATTAACTAGCCAACTCATTTTGGTTTATAGACCTCGATAAAAAAATTGGCCTTTATCCGTGTTAGGAAATTATCAGTGTCATAAGCAGCAAGAGGAGAGATATGGTTGAAGACTATGAATCCAATTGTATTTTAAAAACATCACTCTTGCCAAGCTGGTGTTGCTCAGTGGTTGAGTGTCAACCTACCAGGTATGAACCAGGAGGTCACAGTTCGATTCCCAGTCAGGGCACATGCTCAGGTTGTGGGCTCAATCCCCAGTGTAGGGCATGCAGGAGGCAGCTGATCAATGATTCTCTCTCATCATTGATGTTTCTATTTCTCTCTTCCTCTCCCTTCCTCTCTGAAATCAGTAAAAATATATATTTTAAAAAAAACATCACTCTCTAAAACATAATACATTATTCAATTTCAACAGAATTAGTTACTGGATTCTTACTTTTGATCAAGAACATCATGAATGTATATGTACAGGACATATTCTAAGGTGGCTTCCTGATGCATATTCTTGTATAACCCCCTCCTCCTGAGTGTAAGCAGAACCTGTGGCCTGCTTCCAACCAAAACAAACCAGCAGAATATGGCAAAGGTGATGAGATGTCACTCCAATGATTACACTGTTCCCTATTCTGTTAAGAAAAACAATGCCTTTACATGAGTTCTTGTTATTTTATTGTTATAACTCTGCATCTATAAGTCTAAGTATTATTTGCTTTAATAAATGCAGCACATGGTGGTAGGTGCTTGGGGAAGTACAAAGGGAAATAACATCACATTCCTAACCCAGCAAGGGCTTAAAATGCAGTTTTGGGAAAGAGATATACATCTGAAACCACAAAACCACTGAATAAAAACAACAACAAAAAAGACGGTACAGTATTAAGTGGCAAAATGAAGGCAACATGAGTTCACAGAAGAGGCTGATTAATATAGACTGGATTATTCTAATAAAATTCCACTCACAGCGTGGTTACCTAGGGACTGGCTCCCTTCTTTGTGTCCCATAATAATTTCTTAGTCCTAAAATAGCTCTTGCACTTAGGTTAGTCCTTTCTGCAAGTATGTCTGCTTTCTCATATATTGTGAGCCCTTCAAGATCAGACACTGTGTATTACTCATTTCTGCATCAACAGTGTACAACATACATCACTATACATAGAATACGTCCATTTGTATTTCTGAAACTGAGTCAATAGATGGGATATTAATATAAAGTAGGTTATATCATGAAAAGGACAGAGAAATGAATGAGTGTCATGTTTATAGGAGACAGGGTTGGCTAGAAGGAGGAAATATTAGCAGGTTGCAGGAAACAAAAACCCAACTGAAACTTAAGCAAAAAGAGACAATGCACTGGAAGACCTTCCAGAAATGGAGGAAGAATTAAATAACCAAGCCTTGGAAATACACAAAGTAACATAGTTTCAGGAATCACAGCAAGTGAAATCAAGAACTCTCCAGTTTTTTCTGTTCCTCTTCTCAACTTCTCTTTGTCTACTGATTTAAGTAATTTTTAATGAAGGCCAGTTTTTTCTGTCTAGTTGGGGAGAAACGGCCATGCTCTAGGCTCATCTTCATATCCTCACCACCAGAGTTTGGCATAGAGTTTTTTTAATTAGACTTAGTTCTAAAAATATCCAGTGGATCTAGTCCCAAGTCCCACATGCTTCACATGCCAATCCCCTGGACTATGCAGGGGCATGAGAAATTCAGTTTTATGGGGATAATGCCTGACCTAATATTGGAGGTCTAAAAACTAGTCAGATAGGCATTGAAAGTTTTTCAATAGGAAAGTCACATATATAAGTTAATGTTTTAGAAGAATCATGAGAACATAGTTTGCAAGATGACAGCAAAGAAATTCTTCAGTTTTCTGTGATAAGGTACTGTATTTGAAAATATTTCTCTACTAGAGACCTGGTGCACAAAGTCGTGCATAGGGGAGGGGGGGTCCCTTAGCCCAGCCTGCACCCTCTTGCAATCTGGGACCCCTCAGGGGGATGTCCGACTGCCTGTTTAGGCCCGATCCCACATGCTGTCTGGCCTAATTAGCATAATACGCTTTTATTATTATAGATTATATTGCCATTGCCATTTCCACATGCTTATTAAGTTTCTAAATCTTTTTTCCCCTCCAGATACATTCTCTAATCCATTTCCCACATCACAACCAGAGGAGCCTTTCTAAAATCTTTCCATTGCTGCCCTAGCTGGTTTGGTTCAGGGGATAGAGCATCAGCCTGCGGACTGAAGGGTCCAGGGTTCAATTCTGGTCAAGGGCGCATGCCCGGGGTGCATGTTTGATCCCCAGTAGGGGGCATGCAAGAGGCAGCCGATCAATGATTCTCTCTTATCACATGCTTCTACCTCCCTCTCCCTTTATTTATTTTAAATAAAATAAAATGTTTCCATTGCTTTTTCTCCTTCTATTGCCTTTTGTAGGCTGAACAATAAATTTCTTTACCTTAGCATATAAATCCCTCTACAATATGTCCCTGCTCAATATTGTAACTTCATCCCTCATAATTCTCTTACATTTCTTGCCATACATAGTTATTTTTAATATTTAGCATGTGAAACATTCCTTCACACCTCCAGACTTTTGCACAATCTGATCTCTCTGTCTGCAATATCCTGGACCCACCTACAATTCTTATCTCTATTCTTATAGGCCCACAAACCCTCCCCAAACAGATGAAATCCAATTGGCCCATCCAGCTTCCACTGAAGTATTATCTTCCTTGTGCAGCTCCCTCTGATTCCCAAGTCTGATGAAAACAGTCCTAAGCTTCATACATCTTGGTAGCTTCAGAGACACCTTATCTCCTTATCTGTCTATGCTTCTAGATGGTAAGCTCCTTGAGAGTAGAAACTATTTATTTTATGAGTAACAGTCAGCTTAAAAAGTATGTTAATCACTGTGGGTCCTATATTTGCATAGGCATACATTTTATTCAGACCCCCTTCTGCGTGTGAGGACATTTTGCTTTGCCAGAAACTTCAATCTATTTCTAACCACCAAAACCCTGGTATAAATTCTGAATAGTTGTCAAAAATAGAAATAAATGGTAAAGCAAAACCTCTCTTTATCTCTGTTTGTTTAATATTTGGCCCTCCCCCAACTTCATTAAAATGAGAGCAATCACATCTTAGGTTGGTAAGGGGAAATAAAGGTATCAACAACTAAGTTTAAGTTATTTTTAACAAAGCTGAATACTGTATGAGTTTGACCAAGGTTTAATTGGATCATATCAGGCATTATAATTCATCATAAATTAATGTTTTGCCTTTTTAATGTTTTTATCCTGTCATCTAGCAGCAGTTCTAATTGTATGTTAGCCTCTTGTTATTACTTTTATAATAAAACCCCCCCAAAAGGGTTTTCCGTATAAGATTTGGCATCATACCTAATATACTACAGCATGTATCTTTACTCACTTCTATAGTAGATAGATTTTTATACTATCTTTAAGTAAGTTTTCCATAAAGTGATAATAAAGGTAATTTGAATATCTATAATTTAATACCTCAAGTTACTTAATATACATATGAAATGAAAAATTGGTTAATAGTGTGATATTTTTTATAGTAGTTTAGTACTTCATATGCTCTTATTCCAACTGTGCTTAATCAGTACATTGCAAAAAAATGAACACTATAATTATCTCAGTGAAAGAGACTCTAAAAACTCATGTTAAAGTAAACATAATGTCTTAGTCATTTAAAAGGCACTTTCTTTTACTATACTCCTTTCCTAACATGTCATAGCCATTGTACCTCTATATTTATTTAGCATTAGTAATCATTTTAAAGCATAATAATTTCACATTTTTATAAATCAAAGGAGTTAGACAATATCACACATCAAATTATCTTATCCTTAGTGAGATTAAAAAAAGGCACTAGAAAGAGAGTTTATTGAGTATTTACTCTATAAAAGACTTTAGACTGCACACTCTGAGTATAAACACCAGATTTTTATTATATTGCTTTAATTGTTCCCACTCTCAATGCTCTACTAGTAAAACGTATTTAAATGGCCCCAACATCTACATCTTTTTTGCTTGGTGGCATCATCTTACTTTTAATGTCCTTCCTATCTAGCTCAGATCCCACTGCCTCTTGTTTCAAACACTCTCATTAGTATCTGCCCATGACATCTTTTCTGGCTTTTCCTCCCACCCATCTGCTAAAATCCACAGTATCCACCATCTGTGAGCTTGATTCTAGGTTGCTAAGGTATGCTTAAAAAATAACCAACAATAGTGAAACAGATTAAAACTTTCCAATTTCCCTGATCCCTGATTTCAGTAATGCCTAACAAATTTCTGCATCACAAGTAAAAAAAGAAAATTGGGGGTATGGAGAGGTATAGGAAAAGAAAGAAAACTAAGCCCCTATGAAGTTATCAGATTGTCAAATCTTAGAAAATTAATTTTATCATGAAAAGCTGATATGCTTACTGAAGCTGTACAAATCAAGTGGCAAGTTAATGATAAGCACAGATGAACTTTGTTATGACTCACTCTGTTTGAAGTGGCAACCTCTGTTCTTGAGCAACACTCAACGTATTTGATTGGTATAAATTGAATGTGGTTTTTCTTTATGAGTCCAATCCTCCAAAAAACAAATCTATGATTCCTCTTGCTGCTTTTTAACCCAATGACTTCTAATGTTATTATTCTGGCCCTAAACATTCATAATATGGTTGAAGATATGAATCTGCCATTTTCTTCTCATCAATCACAAATTTTTTCATTCACCATAGCTTTAACTGTAAAGCAGTGATAAGATTCAACTCATTTGTCAGTTACTTGTGCACTAATTTTAAGTACCCCTATGTGAAAAATTTGGATTTTTAAAAATTTACCCCTTGGAACTCATACAACTTAACAAAACGAAGATAAACAATCCAATCAAAAAATGGGCACAGGACCTAAATAGACACCTTTAGAAAGAGGACATACAGAAGGCCAAGAGACATATGAAAACATGCGCAAAGTCACTAATTATCTGAGAGATGCAAATCAAAACAACAATGAGGTACCATCTCACACCTGTCAGAATGGCTATCATCAACAAATCAACAAATGACAAGTGCTGGCGAGGATGTGGAGAAAAAGGAACCCTCCTGCACTGCTGGTGGGAATGCGGACTGGTGCAGCCACTGTGGAAAAAAGTATGGAGTTTCCTCAAAAAGTTAAAAATGGAATGTCCATTTGACCCGGTAATCCCACTTCTAGGAATATATCCCAAGAAATCAGAAACACCAATCAGAAAGGACATATGCATCCCTATATTCATAGCAGCACAATTTACAATAGCTAAGATTTGGAAACAGCCTAAGTGCCCATTAGCAGATGAGTGGATTAGAAAACTGTGGTACATCTACACAATGGAACACTATGCTTCTACAAAAAAAAGAAGGAATCTTTACCATTTGCAACATGCTGGAACTGGAAAGCATTATGCTAAGCGAAATAAGCCAGTCAGAGAAAGATAGATATATCACATGATCTCACTCATTTGTGGAATATAATGAACAACATAAATGATGAACAAAAATAGATCCAGAGACAGGGAAACACCTAACAGTCAAACCTAAGAGGTAAGGGAGGTAATGGGGGGATGTAAGAGATCAACCAAAGGACTTGTATGCATGCATATTAGCATAACCAATGGAAAGGGACACTAGGGCGGTGGGGGCTTGTCTTGGGGGTGGGAGTGGCTGGGTAGGGGTCAATGGGGGGAAAAAGGAGACATAAGTAATATTTTAAACAATAACAACAACAACAAATTTACTCCTTAGGTAGGTGGGGGGAGGGGTAGTAACCAAAGAATTTGTATGTATATATGCATAACCCATGGACACAGACAATAGTGTGGTGAAGGCCTGGGGGTGGGAGAGGCAGGACAGAGTGGAGGGGGTCAATGGGGATAGAAAAAGGGGACATCTGTAATACTTTCAACAATAAAGATAAATTTTTTAAATAAGAAAATAGTTCTACAAAATATATGAACAAAAATAATTATCCCTTCATAATTATAATGAATTCCTAAGCTCTTTCAACAGTATGTCTAAATATAAACTTTTAAGTACACATTGTTATCATTTAAAATAATTATTTTCTTGAAATCTATGGTTAAAAGATCTTATTCTGTTTTCAATACATATTTTAAATATTATTTTATGTGTAAACCACAACCAGAAAATAAAAGGATATATTTTTATTGGCATAGAACAAATGACTAGGATGACAACTAGTCTTCTACCTGTCATAACCAGTGAATACTTAAGGAAAATGCATAAAGAGCCAGGATTGACTATTGACTTTTCTTTCTGATTAACTTCAACTCAGATTATTTGGAAATTCAGTTCCAGTTATCTAATTCAAGGTTTAAAAGCTTAACTTAATATCTCTTCCACTGCTCATTCCTGTTGATCACTTTCCTCTTAATCATATTTTAATTCTCCCCATTTTTCATCTTTTTATATTCCCCCCCTAACACACATTCAATCAGTCTTTAACACATCTTATTTCACCCACAAACATCTCTATCATCAGTCTTTTTTCCACTTCAACTTCCACAAACATGGTTTGGGTGTTCAATAATGTTAAATGGCAAAGTGTAATAACGATAAACTGATTTCCTTCCCTAATTCAGTTGTTTCTAGCCTTTGAAACTTTTCAGATTCCTTTGAAAACCTAATGATAGCTTTAGATCCTCTTGCCAGAAATATCCTCCACACAGAATTCACCATACAATTTCAGATGATTAGCAGGATTACAGAAGCCCGACCGCAGGGATTAGCTTGAATATTTGCTCTTATTTCCTCCCACTTCCAATCTACCTCTACCACACTGCCACATTAATCCTCCTAATGTATTAATGAATCATATTCATTTTCTCAAAAGAGAAAATGTTCAACCCCCACTATTTGTTGAATTAAACTAAATCTTTATTCAGGACTCAAAATTCTCCAAACCACACAGCTTTAATTCTGATGTGACTCACAATTACATCACTCTCTGGAGCCTAGAGTCTAGCCCAAACTGATATTCATCAAATTTGCTTCCATGTTGTCCTTTTTTTGGCTGATGTTCTCTGCTTAAATGCTCTCTCTACACCAATTAAAATATACCAATGCCTGAGCTCCAAACCGAGATTCTGAATCAGTCAGTTTAGAGTGCAGGAGAAGCATCAGGGTTGTTTTTTTTTTAACTTTCCAGGTGTCTCTGAGTGTATAGAAAAGTTTGAAAACCACTGATGAGATACTCTAACACCCTCATCCCTCCATTCTTTCTCCATTTTAATAATCTTTACATTCAGCCCCAAGTCAGAAGATACTAGTAACATTAGGAAAATATACTATAACCAAATGAAAGTCAATACTTTCTTAAGTAGAACACAAAAACACCAGCAATAAAGGAAAAGATTGTTCAATTAGACTTGATTCAAATGAGAAATTTATGTTCATCAGAAGACACACAACTGAAAGAAGACATTTATAATATACTAGGGGCCCGGTGCACAAAAATTTGTGCACTGGGGAGGGGGTTCCCTCAGCCCAGCTTGCCCCCTATCACATACTGGGAGCCCTAGGGGATGTCCTACTACCTGCTCCCTGCTCCCTTGGGGAGTGGGCCTAAGCCACAGTCTGGCCACCCTTTGTGGGAGTCGAACGGGCTGATCAGGGGAAGGCACCAGCCCCATCACCGCACTGTTGCAGCCACTGCAAGTCAACAATTGCTGGCTGGCTCCACCCTGGTTCCCCGCCTCTGCCGCCATCAACAATCGTTGGCTGG
>NW_005371516.1:137800-158292 GCF_000412655.1 Myotis brandtii
ACCCAGGCCTAAAGCCTCAGTCTGTGGCTTGGAGCCGACATATGCAAATTAGCCGCCATCTTGGTTGTCAGTTAATTTGCATATACTCACTGATTAGCCAATGAAAAGGGTAGCGGTCGTACGCCAATTACCATGTTTCTCTTTTATTAGTGTAGATTTACCTGGCAAATACTCATGCCTATAATATGTTTTAAAAAAACTCCTGCAAATTAGTAAAAAATGGAAAGAAAATATTTTAATGTGCAAAATACTTGAGCAGGCATTTCACTAATGAGAGTACACTTATCTAAGTGACCGTGATCAAATAAAGATATACTCATAGTCTTAGTGGCCTTCAAATACAAAAAACAGTAACAGAGTGCTACATAAGAAGACTGAATACATGGTCTGACCACACAAAGTGGAGGTGAGCAAGCTCAGAACTGAAATTATCTTATGCTGCTCAAAACATGTAAAACCACTTGGGAAAACTATTTGGCAGCACCTATTAAAGCTGAACATAGCTGAATGTATATGTCCTTATGACATGTTAGCAATTCTACCCTTAGGTATCATCACCAAAATGATATTTACACGCACAAGACAGGTAAGTACCTCATTATTCAAAACAGCCCCCAAATAGTTAACATATCAAATTTTATTGTATAGTAATTAGACAAATTGTCAGGTTTATTAATAAAAACAGCATTGAAATCTTGTCATAATCTTAGGGGAGATTTCTAGTACATAAAAATTTTTTTCTCTTGCTGATTTCAAGATTTTGTCATTGTCTTTGACTTTTGATGGTTTAATTATAATGTGCCTCTTGGTATTGGCCTCTTTGAGTTCATTCTACTTGAACTTCTTTAATGCTTCCTGAATTTTGGTATCCATTTTCTTCCTCAAATTTGGGAAATTTGCAACCATTATTTCTCTTTCTCTTTCTCTCTCTCTCTCTCTCTCTCTCTCTCTCCTCTCTCTCTCTCCCTTCTAGAACTCCTATAATGTATATATTGGTTGCTTAATGGTGTCCCTTAAGTTCTTTAAGCTTTCTCCCTTTTATATATTCTTCCTTTATTTTTGGCTCCTTTGACTGAATAATTTCAAATAACCTGTCATTGAGCTCATTGATTTTTTTTTGTTTAATCAAATATGCTGATAAACCCCTTTACTGAATTTTTCATTTCATTTATTGTATTCTTCAGCTCCAGAATTTCTGTTTGGTTATTTTTTATACATTCTGTCTCTTTGTTGATATTCTCATTTCATTCATGCATTTTCCTGATTTTGTTTAGTTGTCTGTGTTCTCTTGTAGATCACTGACCTCTTTTAAGACAATTATCTTGAATTTTTTTTATCAGGTAATTCGTAGATCTCTGTTCCTTTAGTTTTATTTTGCTCCTTTGTTTGACCATGTTTCTTTGTGTCCCTGTGATTTTTTTGGTTTTTTGGTTGAGTTTTTGCATTTGAAAACACAGCACTTCTTCCAATTTTTATGGGTCGGCTTTGCACAGGGAAAGACTTTGACCCAGTTAACACAACTAGAGACTCTGGGGGCGTCAAAAACCTTTTTCAAGGGGAGGCAACTTCTCTGGGTTTACACATGTAATTTCCCAATTAGAGAGATTTTCCCCGTTTTCAGGAGCTCATAATCTCTTGCTCCCCCTGGTGTCTGTTTGCAATACTGCAGGTTCTGTGGTACTGCCCCAGCAAGTTGTCCAGCTCCATTTTATTCTCATTGGCTGCCAGGCATCCAAAGTATCCTGGTTCCCTGTCAGGGTCCAAGTCAAGCCAGAAAGAAACCACTTTCTCAAGCAGCTCTCCATAAAGCTGGATGGATGCTCCACTCTTCTCCCTTCACCCCCAGAATCCATGACTTGGGTGCATTCTCCTGGTAGCACCAAGCTATACTGGCCTGGGTCTGCAGCACTGCGGGTCTCCTGGTACCAGAGCAAGCTACCCCCATTCCCTGTTACTTTCAGTGCGCACCCCTCCCCACCCCCCTGCATACAGACTATGCTGGTTCCAACTATGCCCGTGCTCCAAGTTAGACCAAAGAGAAACAAGTCCCTCAGAAAATCTTACACATTGGACACATATTCTACTCTTCTCGTTCTCCCCCAGGGAGAAGTCATGAGCTGAAATTCTTTCCAAAGGCACTGAGCTGTGCTGGTTTGGGTTTGAGGCAATGAGAGATAAAGTAAAATAGTTCGCATTCATTTCAATGCGGCTGTCCCCAACTTTTCACCTGCTGGTGTACTGCATATTTCTTGACTGGTTTCAAAAGTTCTCATTCAGATATTTTGTTCCATATATTATTAACTCAGTGTCTCTGCAGAGGAACAGGGGTTGGATCTTCCTATTCTGCCACCTTGCTCTTATTCTCATTGATTTCTGCTCTGTTATTATTTCCTTTTCCCACTTACGGTAGTTTGGTTTTATTTTACCATTCTTTTTCTTGTTTATTGTGGTGGACGGATACTGAAGTCATTCATTTTAGACCTTTCTTTTTCCTAATACAGGCATTTAGTGCTATAAATTTCCCTCATAATACTGCTTTAGTAGTATCACTCAAATTCTGCTGTGCTGCATTTTAATTTTCATTCAATTCAAAATACTGTCTAATTTCTCCTTTTTTCTTTGACCCACGTTATTTATATTATTTAATTTCTAAATTTTGAAGGATTTTTCCAGAGAGCATTCTAACATAATTCTCTTGTGCTCAATACTTATATTGAACAACCTGAATGCCTTTAAATTTATTTAAATTTTTTATAGTCCAATGCAATCTATCTTAGTAAATATTTTGTGTGTACTTGAAAAGAATGTTTATTTTGGATAGAGTATTTTATAAATGACAATTAGGTCAAGTCAATTGATAGTGTTATTCAAATATTTTATTTCCTTACTCATTTTTCTTTCTCCTATTCTATTCATTGCTAGGATCCAGTTAAGTTACTTGGAAACATTGTTATCTTTCTTGATCTTGTTTGCAATAGTTGTTATAGGGAAACAATGTAGTGTTCACTCCAGGATCAACTGATCTCTGTTATTGAGGAAATACTCTTCTCTGTACTCTGCCCAGTGTCCCATGACACTTAAGATTTTCCAGTGTGTTTGCTAGGCACTACTCCTGGCCTTGTGTGAGCACTGACCATTGTTACATTTTGGAAGGATATTTCCCCAACCCTTCATCCTCACACACATGTACTGATCATAATCACTTGAATATTCAATGGAGGATCCTCTTAAGATTTCTGGATTCTTCTGTCTGTGTAGCTCCCTTCTCTACAGTAATTTGTTCTGTGAACTCTATCTGCCTTGGTTCACTAGTTTCTCAGTTCCATAATCTCAACTTATTGTGTCTACTAACTCCACCTAAGTTCCTCTTATGGTTTGAAAACTCTGTCAAGGGATCTCTATCTTAATTGCCTAATGTCCAGTTTATTGAAAACTGTTGCTACATATATTTTGTTTGTTTTTTTTCTTACGTGTGTGTGTGTGTTTGTGTGTGTGTGTGTGTGTGTGTTATATAATTTGGATTTTTTAAGTGCATATTAAAGAATTCCCTTTATTTCATTTTAATAATGGCTTACAGGAAAATAGATTATATGACTGTAGACATTAGCTTATTTATTTATGAGATTCCAATTGGATTGTCAGATAATAATAATGTCACCTGTAATAAACAATCCTAATATAAAAGTTTGTCATCATAATCTTTATTTCTCTTAGTAATGTTTAGATAAGAAAAATAGTTAACATTTTCTTCTATTTTTTCCATTTTAATGTACTAAAAAGAAAAACATTTACATGAGCTTAATATTTAACCAAAGTTGCTTGACTCAATATGAGTCTAATTAGGCCATAAAATTTTTGGTAGTAATAGAAATCTTTATGGTCCATAAATTAAAGGACATTTTTCGAGGATATAATAGAGGAAATGGAAAGATAGAACACAGTAGCATAAATGAGGCCTGAAATCAAACACAAAATTTAAAAGAGACCCTGGGAAATCTGTTTAATCCTGGATTTAATACTCTATTAGGAGCTTAATATATCTTTATAAAATGAAACCAGGTTTTTACAGTTTTAATTTTTCTTCTCTAGGATAATCAGTAATTAATATGATAGGTAGTATCTAACCCACATTTTTATTATTTTCTCTTGATATAGTCATATTATTTCTGTGAGTAAATGGAAAGAAAATCAAGCTATAGATTTTAATTGATTTTAACACATTGTATAGGGTACTGCAGGCAATGTTCAAACCGGTGATTTCAACATTCTTCAATGTTTGCTTTTAATGTGTTTATATTATAAATAATATAACAGAGATTTTATAAACGCTAATTGGCATAATTTTATTAAATTTTAACACATTAGTTAGAAGGAAGTGTAGAGAATTGAGGGGGAGGAAAGAAGACTCCTATTCTCAAGAAAGCCCACAATTTCCACCTGCAAATAGTTCCCATATCTGAAACCCCTTAAATTATATTGTAACCCTTCCCTCTTGAGTCTTGACCTTAAGTTTGAGAAATACTGGCATTGATATATGAAATACATAGATAATGCAAAAAAACTCATTTTACCAGATAGTTTCACCTTCTGCCCCCATCAATCATATTACAAAATCTGTCAACAGGAAGTAAATTGCCTGGCTTAAATTTCATACCCACTCCTTCACATGGTCACTTAGAGGAAGTGCTAATGGCCAATATAAATGCCAAAGTGAATAGGAATAGAGATATTAGACACTAGTCTAGTTAATTAGCCTCTAAATAGCAATATTAAACTATATTGCAAAGCTTGTGTCGAAAGAAAAAAATGGAGAAGCCTTCTGGATCTTGTTTTATTATGTTTTGAGGAAGACTATTATTTTCCAATATCATTGTTTCTCCTTTACCTTCTCTTTGCTTTCCTACTCTGCAGCTCTACAGTCAATCTATTCATCCAATTTTCTCTTTTGTTATTTAGTCTCACATACTACTTTGACAAAACTTAGCATGGTCAGGGACACAAATAAACTTGGAAGAAAATTTTAGGTACATAATAAATTCTAAATTACAGTATTTGTTGACTAAAGAATATATTTATTATGTGCCTACTATCTACCAGATATCATGCATTGAGATGATGGACATGGTTAATAAAATAGTTCCTTTTCAGTTTACACTCAACAACTGATAGAGAAGGAAAAATATTGTGCCAGTATTTACTAGCTACGTTGAGTTCCGCTAAGGAAATGTATAATTGGGGAATTTACCTTATTCAAGTGCATTAGAAAAATGTACCTGCATAGCAATATTAATTCTATGCTTTGAAGAACCACTAATAAGCCAAGGTAAAGATAAAGGGTAGAACATTCTTGGAAGAGAGAATAATATACACAGAAGCTGTGAGGCAGGAGAAAGCATAGGATGCTCAAATAGAAATCCATAGCGGTGAGCATGAAGAGTAAATAGTAGGGCTGTGCATAAGAGACTGGAAAGGCAACCAAAGGTTGGGTTGTTGGTATTTGGGGGCATTATTTGAAGAACCATTAGAAGCTGATGAAAGATTTTAAGAAAAATGACCTATGCAAATCTCTGTCTCCCACACTAACTGAGTTCTGGCCATCTGTGGATATTATCCAGAAATCTGTGAAAAGATGCCATTTTATGCACAGGTAAGCCCCAAGTGGAGGGGAAGCTGAGGCAGCAATGAAGAAGTCACAAATCATAGAAAAGAATGCTAGCTATCATAGGCCATGAAATCATACTGGCTGCCCATGAAGAATAGAGACGATAGGCAGGGGTGTATGGCTATGATGACTGCAGTCAGGTTGACAGTGAACATAGAAGTGGATGGATTCAAGAGTGACTTTTTTGGTATAATTTTGTTAACTAATGTCATCCCAATAAGTTCAATAGAAAGGAAAAAAAGAGTGCGTTTTGGGGGATGGTAGAATGTATTGAATTGGGGAGTAGGATGAGCGATGAGTCTAGAATTATGCTTATTTCTGGGTTAAATATGTGAAATACAGTAGAGAGTTTTACTGAACTTGGGAAAACTGGAAGGTAAATTTTCAGATGGAAAAAATGTCTCTTAGAATCACAAAGGTGATTTAAAACTAGACTGCTAACTGAATATTAAATATTTAATTGTCAAACTTTTTAACTGCCCTTATTAAGGAGAAATGGGTAGGTAATTTGAATGGCTTATTTCTTATTAAAACATTTCTAATTTTGTATGAACATCTAAGGAATCTAAAGCAAAAATATCAGAATTACTTTCAAATCTAAATGTGCTCATTAATTTATTTCTCATGAAGAAAAAAACCTATGATTAGAGAAAGGGCTGAACAACTATGTCACTTCTTGCTGTATTCATAATTATAAGAGGAATTTCTAGTGGTGGAAATAATACCATCAGGAAACCATAATAGCTAGAGAAAAAGAATACCTTACTTACTATAGAGGGCAAAAGAGAGTGGTATAATATTTTTCAAGTGTAAAAAACTGTCAACCTACAGTCCTTAATACAATGAAAATATCCTTCCACGTAAAAGGGAATTCAAGATGTCATCAGATGAAGGAAAACTAAGAAAATTTGCTGTTCAAGAACACAGTAGGCAAAATTATGGGTAAATAAAATAGACTTTCCTTTCTTGAGTTTTAAAATTATGATAGGTAGTTAAAGCAAAAATTCTAAGACTGGTTGATGTGGTTTTAAATATATGTAGATGAAATATTTTTTAAAATTATAAATGGGGGATAAAATAAAAGAGACAATGTTTCTATATTTCACTCAATACTGAAGAGATGATACCAATAGACTGTGCTATATATTAATGCAAACTAGACATGTATATATATACATATATATAATAGAGCAACTACTAAAAAAGTCATGCAGAAAGATATACTCCTAAACAATACATATAAATCTAAATGATAGTTTAAAAATATTAATAAAACATATCAAAATTTGAAGAAGATAACTAAAGCAGTGGCCAAGAGGAAAATTTCTAGCACTAAATGTGTGTGCGTGTGTGTGTGTGCGCGTGTGTAACTTCTTCAAGCCACTTACCATATTTTTTCCTTTAAGCAGAGATTATTATTCCTTTCAGGAAAAAAATCACAAGTTCAGAAAAGCAAGCGTGAGTTCTCTGTACTGATGTTTTCCTACAAAGCACAAAAAAGTGAGATGGTTGGTAACTATCCAATCACTGTTGATAAATCTGTTATCACTTCTGTGTCTCTAGTACATTATTACAAAGTATATACACATTGATTCAAAAGTTAAAAAACCTCAGTGTGTGGCCCAGTAGTATTTAGTGTCAGTCTGCTCTTTGGGCGGATTGGAAAGTGAGCAAAGTTAGTATCAACCTGCAACATCCTTGCCCAAATACAGTGCAAATCTGTGGAGGATTATTTCCTGTTTATTTTGAGGAGGTAGGTCTCAAATGCATAGTTCTGACAATTGAGTTAACTTCCTTTTTTAAGATCCTGGGACAGAATCAGAAGTAGAAACAACGAGGAAAGAATGACTTATAATTTAAAAAACAGAACTTGGTATTCAATCCCTTTTTCTTCATAGAATGCAAGATAAAGTGCAAAGGAAAGAAAGGAAAACAACTCCAGAGTAAATGCAGTAAAATATTAGAATTAATTACATCAGGCAAATGTTATGCAAATTGAGATCATCTGTATTTAGAGACTATAATTATTCCCTTAATTATAGCAAATTCTACTACATAACGAATGAGTAAAATAAACTATTGGTCTTGGTGGAATTCATTCAATCAATAACACTTGTTGGTATTATGCTTGCTATTTTTTAAAAGCCTTCTTAGAAACAATCAACCCTCCAGATTATATTTACATCTTTAGTTCAGGTTACTACGATGAAGGAATTCAAGAAAGGTCAACACTGACTTTATATGCAACTTATTCTGTAAAGAAATTAAACATTAGTCATGCATTAATTTATAAGGCATATACTCTATAACTCTGATATGAAAGTGATTTGCATATATCTAGAATCATCCAAAGTTGTATTCTTTATTCTTCAAAACATTTGAAAAATGAGACCAATGAATTTGAATTTGCTATGTAAAGTATTTTGGTGTCTCTGAACTTTATTATCTTTAGACACTTCACAACTGAAAATCACTAAAATTAAAATATTTTAGGGTAATTTGTCATTTCATGCTACTGTATAGGAGTAATTTTTTAATGAATAGACTTAGTGTAAAATTTTCATCCATTTCTACTTAGACACAAATCTAAGTGACCTTTTAAATTTTTCAACCCATAATTTTGGGTGAAAATGGCAAAATAGCCAAGTGGTTCAAAAAATGTAGGAGTAAAGTGCTGAGAAAAATGCATATCATGAAAAAAAAATGGGTTTTACAGGTTTAAGAGGCTGGTGCACTCTTCCCTCACTAGGATGTGACGACTACCTGGTCAGGGAATCTTCACCTGTTTCATTTGCTCCTGAATCCCAAGATCCAAGATAGAACTACAAAATGCATGCTTTAATTTCCATGTCATGACTAAAATCTAAAAATCAAACGAAGTAAACATTGATTTAAAAAAAGTTAAATAATTTTTTAAGAAAGGCTTCTAATTCTTAAAACAAACTGTATTAGATTTAAAATAATTATTATTAGGGAAAATGACAAAAGAGCATGGTATATTATAATTTCATATGGATTACTTGTAATATTCTTTGATCATAGTAATAATTAGATCACCTCTTAAGTCAAACTATCTGGTTTCTAATCCCAGATCTGATAACTTGTTGTGTGAGCTTGGGCAAGTCACTTAACCTTTCTGTGCCTCCTTTTCCTCATCTCTATTTTGTAGATTATAGTAGTATCTACCTCATAGTATGACAAATGAAAAATAAAAACTGCTATTTAATGTTAGCTAGTAATAGTAGTAGTAGTACCAGTAGCAGCAGCAGTGTATCTTAACAAGGGTACTGAGTTATTGATGGACACCTCTAATCAAGGCAAAAATGCACCCAGAAAAAATTTTGCTATACAGATGAAACATATACATAATAGTAATTCATTGAATTTCTAATGGCTCGATAGTTATAAACAATAATAATTTGTCTCTAAACAGTACTATATGGGTATATTCAGAACATAAAGTAGACTCAGAGACTGGGATTACCTTTTTAAACTCGTGCCTATAGCTAAAATCACATGTATATTATCTTAACCACAGGTGATTTATTTAACATGAATTTAAATATAAATTGATGTCTAATATTGCTCATAATTATGTATCTTAATTTTGATGTTACAGTTAAGTTCTGTGATAAATATTTGTTGCTTACTGCTTTTAGAGTTTCTCCTCTAGATTATTGCTATGATGATACTATTAATTTCTCCTTGAGTCTATGTTCTGTCATGTTGAATCATATAAAAGGAATAAAAAAATAAATGTTCAATAATGTATAGGAATCTGAATAAATTTAATTAAAAATAAGTTAAATAACAATTTGGTTAGTCTGTATGAGGTGGTAAACCTGAGGACATAAATTTCAATTATATAATCTGAATTCAATATTTCAGCACAAATGTTTTAAAATATGATTTTAAATGTGAAGCTTTTTATACATGTTATGACTTAAATTGTGTATCCCAAAAAAAGATATGTTGAAATCCTAACCCTCAGTACCTCCAAATGTAAACTTATTTGGAAATAAGGTCTTTACAAGGTAATCAAGTTTAAATGAGGTCATTATACTGGCCTTAATCCACTATGACTAGTATCCTTATAAAAAGGGAAAATTTGGACACAGAGACAGACACAAATAGAGGGAAGGTGATCCAAAGACACACAGGAAGAATGTCAAATGAAGATTGGAGTGATACATCTACAAGCCAAGGAATGCCTGAGACTATAAGAATTGGGCCTCAGAACAAAGGCAGGGAAATTCCCTTCCCTACACTTTGACTTCAGACTTCTGGCCTCCAGAACTGTGAGACAAGAAATTGCTTATTGTTTTAAGTTATCAGCTTGTGGCTCTTTGTTACAGTAAGGATGTCACATCCCTATAGAAATACTACTGAATCTGAAAGTGTGACGCCACAGACATGTCAGATTTTTTCAGTAGATTTTACTGTTTTCTTATATTCTGTAAAATGTGTATTTTACTTATGCATAAAAACTGGATTAAGGATTTCTATTTAAAAAGTTAATGTAAATTGTAGAGGTCTTTTTTTTCATTAGAATGATTTATCTTGAACTGTTTTTCAGTAAGAAATTGGATTTTCTATGTTCTTGCACACCTTGATTTGAATATGCAAGAAACACACAACTTACTGCAAACATTGGGTCAAAGATAACAACCCTCAGAGTGAAAGAGATATAAACCACATCCTCTATATATTTTGAACCACAGTAAATACATGCCTTGCACAATATGTATTAGTTATAACCACTCATCATAAGCTGAGTACAAAATAACAAAAAGAAATCAACTAAAATTTCTACTATAAAGCATTCCATTATAATGAGAAACATATTTTGTATCATCCTTTTTAATATTTGAGAAAGTAAATGTAAGTTATGGCTTCATTCTTCAAGCCATAATTTGTAGGTTATTCTAATGTATAATTCATAGAACCTGCCATATAATAATTATAAAAATGATGAATATGTTTACTTCTTTTTCTCCTACTCAAAAATATTTTCCTTTCTTTTTAAAAAAAACACATATTTTTATTTATTTCAGAGAGGAAGGGATAGAGAGATAGAAACATCAATGATGAGAGAACCACTGATCAGCTGCCTCCTGCACTCCCCCTACTGGGGATCACGCCTGCAACCCAGGCATGTGTCCTTGACCAGAATCAAACTGGGGATCCTTCAGTCTGTAGTCTGACGCTCTATCCACTGAGCCAAACCAGCTAAGACTCAAAAATATTTTCCATCTTTCCTCTTGGACTTCCTCTTTCTTTAGGTTCAAACTAATAGATTTTTTTTTCTGATTCCATCCTGTGCACTAGCTTAACTCACTTTTTAATTTTGCAGGTATTTTAGTCTTTAGTGAACAGACTGAAGTTGGTAAAAGACTATCTATTATACAGTGTTAAAGCTATTGTGGCCTGCAAAGACACAAGTTGAGAACTCCCAATGGAAGCAGGAGAAAATAAATCAAGAAGAATAAAATTGTACTATTTTTTCAACCTTTCTATAAGTCTAAAATTATTTCAAAATAAAAAGTTGTAAAACAAAAAAATAATAATAGAAAAACCATACAGGCATGAAGAATATCAATCAATTATCAAAAGTGGAAACTTGAAATCAAAGATCTAAGCAAGCCACAAAGGGAGGCCCTATAAAGGATGCAGTTAAGTGTGTAGGTTTTTGAGTCACACTACATTGACTGTATCGCTTAGTAGCTGTGTGATCGTGAGCATCAGTTTTCTCATCTTTAAAAAAAATATTACCTCTCATAAGTTTATTATAGGAATAAAGTAAGATGACCTTTATAAAGCTCTTAGCATAGTATTTGTGTGGCACATTCTATGCATCTGCTATCAGCAAACAATTAGTAAAGAGTGGTAGTCATGTTAAAGCAGATAAGAATTGACCTACTAAATAGAAAAACTGACCCTACAATTATTTTCTGCAGTCTTTTTTTTTTGTAATCCTTCCCCGAGGATATGTTTTTATTGATTTGAGAGAGAGAGAGAGATGGGGGGAATGTGGACAGGACGTAGGGCTTGAATATGATGGATGTCACTCTTGTGAATATGTTACGTTATATATGACTCCAACTTGCTAGCTGGCTTGCTCTAGTCTTACTCTCCTTGCTGATTTTAAAGACAAATCTTTCATAAATCCTAAAAATGGTAGGAAAGGAAGTCAGTATACAACCTGAGTAAGCTTGAATGCAGATCCTTCCCTAATGAAGCCACCAGATGAGAACCCAGCTGGCAGATACCTTGTTTGCAGGCTTGCAGAAAACCCAGCTAAGTTATACCCAGAATCCAGGCTCATAGAAACTGTAAGATAATAAATGTGTGCTGTTTTAAGTTGCTAATTTTGTTGTAATTTTTACGCAGTATAGAAAACAAATACAAGTATTTAATAGGCATCTTCTCACAAATTAAACCTGTATTAGAGGTTTAATACAGAGTAGTATTGGTCCTCCTGCCATTCAAATCTGTATTTCTTTCGTGTTCCCTAAGTTAATGGCCCACCATTCATCCAGCTGATCAGGTAAAACATCCTGATGGCTCTGTTCTTCTGAGACTCAAAAATCCTATCAATCTTACACATTTCATCCAAAATAAGAATACCTCTTACAGTCATCTGGTTCCATACACCATCAATTCTTCAAGTGTTGACCCTCTCGAGTCTATGCCCACACAACAGCCAGAGATACCATTTAAAAAGTAAATAATTTATAAATTCCTTGCTCTTAAGCCTTCCAAATACCCCCATGACACTTGGAGCAAAATCCAAAGTATTTTATATGACCTGGGATTCCAAATAATATGGCCCACGAATAACTCTCTTATCTCATACCTTGTCTCCTCCCCTCATTCATTTTCCTCCCGCCACATGGATCCTCTCACCAGTTCTTAAAAACTCCAAGCAAATTCCCTACTATGGGCCTTTAAACTGTTGTCCTTTCTCTCTAAAATATTTTCCCTTAAATATTTTCACAACTTACTTTCTTTTTCATTTAAAATTATGCTCACATGCTAGCTCCTCATACAGGCCTTTCTTAAGTGACGTATCAAAAGTAAAAAACTGCAATACTCCCATTTCACTTTCTTGCCTTAGGTTTCATTTTTTATAGGACTTATTAAAACTATCCTTATCATTTGCTTATCCATTTATATCCTGTCTTCTCAGTCGAAAATAAATTACATAATGCTAAGTAACTTGTTGATTTTATTTCTATATTCTAGAACACTAATGGCACAAAGTAAGAAGTTGATCAATTTGGCATAAAATTGCAGTTGAAATCATTTGGAATCCTTCCAGAAAAGATAGTCTGCCTCAGTGCTTTTAGAAGTTATCTCAGAGAAAAGCACAAGAGTGTATTTTAAATGTTTATTGAGTAATGCTAACTAATCACGAGACTAAATTCTGTCTCCATCTTTCTGTACTCTGTTTTGATAAATTATTTAGATGAATTATCTTCATGAAGTAATGAATACCCAAAGTGCAACTCTTGACTTCTCTGCCAGCTACATCTCAACAATCATTTTATACTCTCTACTGTGTATTTATGGCAAAGCAATAAAAAAAATAGTGTAGCAGAAAAGTAAAATAACTTATTCCCCCAAGTATGTGAGCAATTGAGTGTTCAAGTCAGGTCTGTAATGTTATCCGACAGACGCCAGAGACTGTGTTCACGGAGATCTGCATGGGGGGACTCAATCCATCACTCTGCCATTGTTTGACAGTTACAGACAAGAAGAAATACCTAGAAACCGCAAATGAATTCTCTCACGATCAGTTCATAGCAATTTTCAGAACATTGTATTTTGCACATTTTCTTCACATGTTCCACATGTTCAATAAAAGAAAGCTGCTTTTTCTGATGTTCATAATTTATACAAGATGTTACATGCTAACAGAGTTGTATAATGTGTCAATAAATGAAATCAAATAATTCTCCCCTCTCTTTTCTTGAGTCCGTGCTTTGCTGATGGAGCAATGGGTAGCTTAGATGATTGATAACAGAATCCACAACCTTTCACCTCCAAGTCACCAGTTTGAACCCAAACTAGTTGAGCAAGGAGAGACATTTGTTTCCCTAGGCAGCTCGTCAGAGGCCTGCATGAAATGAATGGGTAGTGTCTATTTGCTTACTGGACCTGAAATGATAGTTACTTTGCAATGAGGGGAAAAAATTCTCCTGTGAGTAAGGGCCTGAATTATCATTATACTAATATTCTTCATCAAAACCCTAAAGTAAACATGTAATATTGGTTGGTATTCAGTTGTCTGACCAGCGTTTTTATTCTCTGAGGTAATTTATAGTCAGAGTTCTCAATTTTCTCAACATAAAATAATTATTATTTTAGATTTTTAATAATTAAAACTGAAATGTAGTATAGTAACAAACCAAATATGCATGTAATAATTAAGTTTGGCCTTCGATTTGTTTTCATTTCTTGGAAGTTAGAATGTCAAATAGACATCTGTAATGGACAATCAGGAAATATCAGTATGCCTGTTATTTAGAAATAGGAACCAAAGCACTAGAATAAACCATTAACTGAGTTGAAAGTGTCTCTCTCTGGGTAATAGAACTTGGGAGCGAGTTATCTGTATTTATTATTTTACATAAAATAATGTAAAAGTAAAATTAAAGAAACAAAATGTATTCACACATTCTCCTTTTCAATCATCTTAATTTCTGTTTTGATGTCTTTCATGTTTTGTTGTTATTGTTAATCCTCACCCAAGGATTTTTTTCAATTAATTTTTTAGAGAGAGTGGAAGGGAGAGAAACACTGATGTGAGAGATACATTGACTGGTTGCCTCCCGCACAGTGCCCTGACCGGGGCTGGGGATCAAGCCTGCAACTGAGGTATGTGTCTTTGACCGAATTCAAACCCCTGACCCTTCAGTCCGTGGGCCAATACTCTAATCACTGAGTAAAACCGGCTAGGGCTGATGTCTTTAATTTTTCTTTTAATATTTAATATTATTGTGATTAACAAAAAATATGTACTCATTTTACAAAACCAGAAAATTATCCTTCTACCTTTATTACACTTCCTTAGCCAATGTCTAGAGCTGTTTTGTCTCACACAGGAAATGATGATCTTAGATGCAATAAGAAACTACTCAACTAGACATCAGTGTTTGGCTGGAATACTGAGACTATCTTCTATCTCAGTATTCACAGAATACAACAAAATGCCAGTTTAATAAATAATATGGATTGAAATTTCCCCACTGACAATTGAGTGTGAGAAGTTGATGCAGATTATCAGAGCACAGAGCAAAGCATACTATTCAGAAAAGACTTGAAATTATCAAGAAAATCATTAATTGTGATGTATTACACAATTATATTATTGTAAAGAATGTGAGAACGCTCAGCTAATCTATTTCATTGAAGGATTTTTTGATCAATCAAGTAAAGAAAATAATCAAGAAAGAAAGCAGACAATAGCAGACATTTTCCTCTTCTTTTCTCCCCTTCTTTCACTCTGTCCCTCCCTTCCTTCCTTCTGTCTTCTTTCCTCCCTTCCTTTTCTGTAAAAAGTACAGGAAGGGTAATTCTTAGTAAGTAAAACGGTTTCCCCTCAAGAAACAGTTGTTTCAGGCTCAGGATTCAGCTTAGAATCAATCTTAGCTGAGGAGCAGGAGGAGAGAATCAGGATTTACCAGGCACTTTCTCGACAGTTGTGACCTCCAGGGCTTACCATTCTTGTTGATGCTGTTTTTGACTTGTAGTTTTCTAATGTTTCCCACTAAATCGATTATTGCCTTTAGAAGTAATTTCATGGCTTTTGGAGTACGATAGCTTTATCTTTCTAACCTTCACCGTGCTGTGAAAGATTGGTCTCATTTCTTGTTAATTCTGATTCTTCTTTGAGGTTATTTGTTCACTCTCCAAGGGAATCGTCAGGTATCATTTTATTAGTCTTACACATCATGCCCCCTCTGGGGGATTCGTGCTGACTAATTCATCTCTCCTGACAATTGCCAAATAAGTGGTAGCCAGAGCACTTGTTTTATTTCTGTAAACTTATTTTATTGCTCACCACCTTTCACAGCAGTGAACAGTTATAAAGACCAAATAAACCAGGATTTCTTTTTCCAATATTATATAATGGCCAGTTTTAAATCATTTTAGTTGCAAAACTTTTTAAGGAATAGTTTAACCCTACATTTTTTAAATCTGATATATTTATTTCTTCCTATATGTGGCAGCAAAGGGTAATGAAAGAAAAAACTTACTAGCATTAGAGTCTAGATTCTGGTCCCAGCTGTACATATGACCTCACACAATTTACTTAGTCATCCAAGCCTTGGTTTTGCCATTTGTAAAATAAAGAAACCAACCTTTGAATCACTGAAGCTTTTTTTTTTTCTTTTTTTATTTTAAGAGGGAGAAAGGGAGAGGGAGAGAGAGACAGAAACATCAATGATGAGAGATAACCATCGACTGGCTGCCTCCTGCATGCCCCCTACTGGGTATAGAGCCTGCAACCCAGGCATGTGCCCTAACTGGTAATCTAACCAAGACCTTCTGGTTCATAGGTCGATGCTCAACCACTGAAACACACCAGCCAGGCAGCTGAAGCTTTAAGATAATTGTGTTTCCAGTTGGGGGGGGGGGAGAAATATCCCAATAATCAAATCTTTAAAGACCAACCAGTTCATCCAAGAGTACATTTCACCTTCCATTCATTAAAATGCGTCCAGAAAGTAATGTCCAAATGTCTCAATTTTTTAAAAGATGTCTTATGATGAAATGTTCATTTACACATACCCAATTAACATTAGACTAAACAGATGTCAGAATCATTAAAGGTTACAAAGTTCAGAACACGTCTTTCTTAGAGCAAGTTAGTAGAATAACAGATACTTTTTATTTTTTTCCTCCCAAATCCAGCGTTCAGAGTCTAAAATATTTACTATTTAGTCCATAACGGAAAAAGTTTTCCAACTCCTGGAATTAAATTTAAAAGTGGGGGAGAAAGGACAAATCTCCCTTACAGAAGAACTCTAAAAGTTAAATAAAGAAGAAGTGTGAGAAACAGAAAACCATTAGAACAGAATAGTAATAATTGCTGCAGACAAGATTCACAGATGAATGGTAAAATTAGTGGACAAAACTTTAAGGAGAAACTGGATAGATGCATAGCTTCAAAGTAGCCTCCCCCCCCCCAAATATGTATTAATTATTACAGTCATTTTAACATGTACATAGACATTTTGATATTCTTTCCTTCAGAAAATTAAGCCAAATTATCTTACTCTTTAGAGTGGGCTGGATTTAATGACTCACTTGTAAAGAACAGAATTATACAAAGGGAGAATAGTGATGTTACAACAGAGAAACCAGGCAGATATAATCTGAAACAAGTAATCAAGTTTACACTCACCAATGATAACGGGAGTTGGTATCACTTGCCTCTGGTAGGCTGCTATGAGAAGGGCATTTCATCTATATGGCATTCTTCCCCAAGACCCAGAACCTCAATGTAATTATGAGAAAACATTAGTTATGCCCAAATTATGATATATCTAACCAGTAATCTTCAACAGTCCTAAGGTATTGAAAAATAGGAAATGCACACCAGTTGGCCTGGCTCAGTGGTTGAGCATGGACCTATGAGCTAGGAAGTCAAGGTTGGATTCCCAGTCAGGGCACTTGTCCAGGTTTGTGAGCTCGATCCCCAGTAGGGGGTGTATACATGAAGCAGCCGATCAATGATTCTCATCTTTGATGTTTCTATCTCCCTCTCCCTCTCCTTTCCTCTCTGAAATCAATAAATATATTTTAAAAAATAGGAAATGCTGAGAAAATGCCAGAGGAAATTAAGAGACATAAGGCCTAAACACATTACAATAGTCTGGACTGGATCTAGGAATAGAAAAAAGGACACTCGTAGAAAAATATGTATCTGATAAATGACTGTTTTTGCAGAATAGAGAATATTTGAAATTCTGTAAGTCAAACAATCCCATTAAAATGGAAAACCTTAAGTTGGCGGAGGCATGCTGATCTGCCCAGATTGAAAGTAGAAACGAAGAGGTCTTTGACGTCTGAGGGCACTCCTTTCACTGACCCTCTCCATTCTCAAAATCCCATCTCGTTATCAAGGCCAAAATACATATAATACATAAGAAATGCAGTTTTTAAAAGTTTAAATAAAGGGATTTTTTAAAGTTTTAATAGTTTATTATTTAAATAAATAATTACAGTGTTTGCCTATTCTCTCAGAAATCACCATCGCCCTCAAAAGATGCTAGAAGAGAACAGAGATGTGAAACTCACTGTCAACAAACAACAGATTAAAGGACTGCCAAAAGCAGCTCAGGTAAAACGGAATGCAGGAAACTGTGGAGAAAGGATGCCCCCAGCTGTACATCCCTGACACTGCTGACAGAACACATTCTCCAAATAGGTGTCTCATTCTGAGATACAAAACCAAGAATTGTTTGGTTTCAATAGGGAGAAGGGTGAGTGGGCAGGTGGTGAGAAAATTCCTATATCTTATTTGGTGGAAGCGATACCATTGTAATTAATCTGGTTATTCATAACAGGAAAGGAGCAAAGGGAAGGCCAAGTATTATAGGCATGCCATCTGCGCAGCTTTGCCAGGAAGTTGCAGTTTAATACTCGCCTGGAAGCCACCAGTTTATTCTTCACAGATCACGGGGGGAAGGGACTGCACAGGGGAAAATAGATGCATGACCAGTAGTATGGGTGAAATAGGGAAGGTACTTGCCTATCAATCACACACCTGAGAACAGTTCATTGGCCAGAGTAGGTGTGGCCACTGCAAGCCGATTTGAGATATTTAATCCCCTACACAAAGAAGTTCGCTCTCTTGGCATGCTCTTGGCTCGTGATGCTCCTGGTTCCCTTGGGATTCTTGTTGCAGCTGGTGTGCTCTCTTGGCTTCCCTACATTCACCCACATGGCCCACAGCCTTGGGGACCCCACATACTGGACAAACGGACTGCAAGTAGTCGGATGCTATACCGGCCCCAACTCCAACATGGAGTGGAAATTCTGGACACTGTTACATTTTAGTTTCTGTTCTGTGGAAAGTGTAAAGCATTCCAACCTAGCTGAAGCCCCAGTTACATTTCTTCTAGGACTGGATTAAGGGAAATGGGACTTTGGAAACCCATGCAAATAAAGATCACTCATTCTCCCATGCAGACCTCAGAAGATTATTTTCCCGATATATTTTAAGAACCCCATCCCCAGCACCCAGTAGTGAAGGGAATACCCTATTTCCACTGATAACAGAAGGATGAATGGGAGAAAAAAACACAGGTAAGTAATTTCTGAACAAAGCTTTTGTTTCCTGGTGTTCGTTACTCAAGTATTCATTTTTGATTATTCATTATCTGGATATTTATTTTTGGCATTTTCCTTATATTATACTTAAATAAAATGTATTGATAAGGGGACCCCAACTTCTATTTATCGACTGCTATAACCTGAAGAGAGAGGATACACCTTCAGTTCTAGTTACACTATGTGATAAATTACTCCAAACAACTATTTATTATCTTCATAGGTTCTGCGAGGTAGAAATTCAAGCAAAGCATAGCAAGATGGATGTTCTCTGCTCCCCAGTGCCTTCAGTGTTTCTGTCTTGAATATTGTAGATAATGCTGCAGTAAACATGGGAGTATAAGTATCTATCTGTTCAACATCCTAGAGCCGGCAGGTGCTGGGGTAAGCCAAGGGCCAGGAATCCCTTACCTGGTATCCTTAGCTCTTGTGAAGATTCTTCTGTGCATGGATAGTTATTCAAATGGATGCTTCTAGGAGAAGAAGGTGCTAGAAACTCCTACACTGCCATTTTCCTGATAGCCCTCCCTGGTTCAGAAAAATTTCAAACTAGATATTATTTCATATTTTGAGTTATAAGACTTCATTTATTTATTTCAAAAATTTCAAAACTATGACAAAATAAAATAAAGACTTATAAAAACATCAGAAATCTCACCACCTAGAAACAAAAGCTGAAAACATTCAACTTCAGGATTAATTACCACATGCTTTTTTTAGTATTTAAAATGAACACTTAAATTAATTAAACACACACAAAAAAAATAAAACTATTTATGAAAATGAATTAATGTAGTCCTGGCCAGGAAACTCAGCTGGTTAGAGCATCGTCCTGATACTCCAAGGTTATGAATTTGATCCCTGGTCAGGGCACATACAATAAATGCATAAATAAGTGGAATAGTATATTGATATTTCTCTCTCTCTCTCTCTCTCTCTCAAATCAATCAATAAAACTTAAATTACCTTTGTTTCCCTGTTTTTTAAAAAAATGAATTAATGTACTGCTTTCACTTTTTTTTTAATTTTAAAAAAAGACACATTTATTCAGCGTCATGATCAGACTATTACATTTAGCAATCAACAGCATGGGTGCAAAAAAAAAATCTACATTAAAACCCTTGGTTGGAATGCTTTACACTTTCCACAGAACAGAAACTAAAATAACCTGTTACACAATTAGTCACAAATAGTCCTCAAGTTTTTTTTGCCCATTCACATGAGTATTGTCTAACACATGTCTTCTTTGTAGCAGCTAGGCCCTGCCACCACTGTGCTTGGCTGAGTTCACAAATCTGTTGTAACCTGTAGCTTCCCTGTCACTTCTCTGGCTCTCCTCTCCTGCTAAGCTTTGTTTCCTGGCAGTAATTAAAACCTTCTGCCACTGCCATAGCTACTGCTGCTGCTGGAACCGCCATAGCCACCTTGGTTTCGTGGTTTGGCAAAGTATTGACCTCCACCACCATAAGGGCCAGAGCTTCTGCCT
>NW_005371516.1:158749-161276 GCF_000412655.1 Myotis brandtii
GAGACAGCCCTCTTTGGTTCCACCACTCTTCCGTCCACCTTGTGTGGCCTCGCGTTCATGGCTGCATCCACCTCCTCCACAGTGGCATAGGTGACAAACCCAAAGCCTCTGGAGCGCTTGGTGTTTGGATCTCTCATCACCACACAGTCCGTGAGCGTTCCCCATTGCTCAAAATGGCTCCTCAGACTCTCATCGGCTGTTTCAAAGCTCAAACCTCCGATAAAGAGCTTCCACAGCTGCTCCGGCTCCTTGGAAGACTCAGACTTAGACATGATGACTGCAACAGGGGAAATTCCAACGATGCTTACTCCGCGGCGTTCACCAGCAGAAAGGAGTGATCTCACTGCTTTCACTTTCAATATTTTCCAGGTGGCCCAAATTTGAGACAATCCTCCTAGTTCCTTATATATAACATCTTATTGTAAAGAAACAAAAATATTTTTGACCAATTTGTTAAGGTATATTGAAAGTTTAGTCCTAGCCGGTTTGGCTCCGTGGATAGAGCACTGGCCCGAGGACTGAAGGGTCCTGGTTTGGATTCCAGTCAAGGGCACGTACCTCAGTTGCAGGCTTCATTCCAGGCCCTGGTCAGGGTGCGTGCAGGAGGCAACCAATTAATATGTCTCTCTTACATAGATGCTTCTCTCTCTGTCTCTCCCACTCTCTTCCACTTCCTCTAAAAGTAAAAATAAATAAAAGGTACAAACCTGTAGCTAGAGGTGCTATTGCCCAGGATAGTGTTTTGTGGGGTTTTTTTTAAAGGTATATGACAGTTTATAGTAAGTGAAATCTAATTTCATTTTCTTTTTTAGATCTTTCTGTTTCATGAGATGAAGAATGCTTGGATAACCAATCCATACATCCTCTACGGTGGTCTCTCCTTAGTCAAGAGCTGCTCAAGAGACAAAAGTTGTTTGTAAATCACAAGAAATAAACCCAGACTTTATTTTTAAAAAAGTGATGTCCTTACATACACAGGGTAAATTTTATGGCAATTTCTTAGGGAAAAGCTATATGTAAACCCATTGTCTATTGCACATAATTATGTTCCCAGTTAATTGCACAGTACAATTTATATAGTTATCATTCCATAGTGAGTTCAGTGATTTTAAACATAAAGTCTTTTTAGAGTACTAATAAAGCAATCCTCTCAGGCACATGTGCAACAATGACTTCTACATTATTACTCTAGCCATGTTCTAGTGCCAGGAGCAGGAAAAACAAATTATGTAGAACTTCTCACAGATGATTGTTGTTAACAAGGCTTATTTTTGTTTGGGTGCTCCACTTATTATCTATGCATGCCTGACCTCTTGTGAAACTAAAACCTCTTAGGAATGTCAAGGTTAGAAGTGAGGCTCTGTAATTTTCCATTCGTCATCAGGTACTAGGTTCAACCATCAGATTGTCTTTCAATTCATTCATTTGGCTGGTGCCAAAGTCTGTTCAAACGTTCCATGTGTTGTTTACTTTTGTATTTGTGACTCAAAGTATTGCTTCCAAGTATTCTATGAGCTTTCCAAATTACTTCAATGAAAATAGGTTGGCAAATGTCATAGAAATGATTATATTGAGAAAAATGTTCAAGTACAAGCAAGTGGGGAAGGGAAGCACTTCCATGTAGATCATTAACTCTTTTTTTAAAATCTAATTTTAATTGGCACTTCTTTTTTAAAAAAAATATTTTTTTATTGATTAGAGCCCTTAACCTAGGCATGTGCCCTTGACAGGAATCGAACCTAGGACCCTTCAGTCTGCAGGCCGAAGCTCTATCCACTGAGCCAAACCAGCCAGTATATATATATATATTTTATACAAGTGGCCCGGTGCACAGATTTGTGCACATTAAAATGAAATTAATTAGAAGAAATATTTTAATATCGCAGCAAGCTAACCCATGGTCAATTCCGCGAGGAATCAGGCGCCCTCCTCCCTCCTCTCTGAGTCCGGGGTGCGGGTGAACCAGATGCAGGGCTGACAGGGCCCCAGCAGCAAGCTAACCCACAGCCAGCAACTTAATCTACCAGCCGGAGTGTCTGCCCCCTGGTGGTCAGGGCGCATCATAGCTACCGGCCGAATGGTCAAATGGCCGAATGGTCGCTTAGGCTTATATATAGAGAGAGATTTTTATTGATTTCAGAGAGGAAGGGAAAAGGAGAGATAGAAACATCAATGCTGAGAGAGAATCATTGATCGACTGCCTCCTACACTCCCCACAATGGGGATAGAGCCCTGACCAGGAATCGAACTATGACCTCCTGGTTCATAGGTCCATGCTCAACCACTGAGCCATGCCAGCTGGGCAAGATCATTAACTCTATCAATAAGGATAATAAAAGGAAGACACTGGAGTATTTACCATTAGCATGGAAATAATGATTAAGAAGTAAAAACATGTAAAACTAAGATTGGAAGGTGATGAGCACATCCCAAGCAGAAAGCCAAACAGGATTGAAACCACAGTGGCAGGAAGAACAAGATAGGAAATGCAGAAGAGCAAGGACTGTAGTGTCCTGGCAGAGTGTTT
>NW_005371516.1:161403-166247 GCF_000412655.1 Myotis brandtii
TAGGAATATATCCTAAGAAACCTGAAACACCAATCAGAAAGAATGTATGCACCCCTATGTTGATAGCAGCACACTTTACAATTGCTAAGATCTGAAAACAGCCCAAGTGCCCATCAGATGAGTGGATAAAAAAAGCTTTGGTACATTTATACCATGGAATACTATGCAGCAGTAAAAAAGAAGGATCTCTTACTCTTTGAGACGGCATGGAGGGACGTGGAGAGGATGATGCTAAGCGAAAAAAGTCAGTCAAAGAAACACAAGTATCACATGATCACACTCATATGTGGAATCTAAGTAACAAAATAAACTGATGAATGGAGTGGATCCAGAGGCATGGAAGCATGGAACATAGTGCCAATCTCAGAGGGAAGGCGGGGGAAAGTGGGTGGGTGGGAGGTGATCAACCAAAGACCTTGTATGCACATATGTATTCCCTGTAGACACAGACAATAGGATGCTGAAGGCCTGGGGTGGGGGCAGGCTAGTGGGGGGGGAAAGGGGACATATGTAATAATTTCAACAATGAAGAATTATTACAAAATAATAAATACAGAGTCAAAGTGTCAAATTAGAAGAAATATTTTAATATCGCAGCAAGCTAACCCATGGCCAATTCCACAAGGAATCAGGCTCCCTCCTCCCTCCTCTCTGGGTCCAGGGTGTCGGTGAACCAGATGCGGGGCTGACAGGGCCCCAGCAGCAAGCTAACCCACAGCAAGCAACTTAACCTACCAACCGGAGTGTCTGCCCCCTGGTGGCCAGGGCACATCATAGCTACCGGTCGAATGGTCAAATGGCCAAATGGTCACTTAGGCTTTTATATATAGAGATTTTTATTGATTTCAGAGAGGAAGGGAACGGGAGAGATAGAAACATCAATGCTGAGAGAGAATCATTGATCGACTGCCTCCTACACTCCCTACAATGGGGATAGAGCCCTGACCAGGAATCGAACTATGACCTCCTGGTTCATAGGTCCATGCTCAACCACTGAGCCATGCCAGCTGGGCAAGATCATTAACTCTATCAATAAGGATAATAAAAGGAAGACACTGGAGTATTTACCATTAGCAGGAAAATAATGATTAAGAAGTAAAAACATGTAAAACTAAGACTGGAAGGTGATGAGCACATCCCAAGCAGAAAGCCAAACAGGATTGAAACCACAGTGGCAGGAAGAACATACATTTATACCATGGAATACTATGCAGCAGTAAAAAAGGAGGATCTCTTACTCTTTGAGACAGCATGGAGGGACCTGGAGAGGATGATGCTAAGCGAAATAAGTCAGTCAAAGAAACACAAGTATCACATGATCGCACTCATACATGGAATCTAAGTAACAAAATAAACTGATGAATGGAGTGGATCCAGAGGTGTGGAAGCATGGAACAGAGTGCCGATCTCAGAGGGAAGGCGGGGGAAAGTGGGTGGGTGGGAGGTGATCAACCAAAGACCTTGTATGCACATATGTATAACCCATGGACACAGACAATAGGATGCTGAAGGCCTGGGGTGGGGGCAGGGTAGTGGGGGGAAAAGGGGACATATGTAATACTTTCAACAATGAAGAATTATTACAAAATAATAAATACACAGTCAAAGTGTCAACTTCTATTTATTATTCACCCTCATTATTTTAATTTACTTTTCATGAAAGTTATTTCTTTCAAATTTATAGTATTCAAAACCAACATGTTCCTCTATCTCATGGAGCAGCATTAGAGATAGTGCAATGAATGATAAGGATACACAGGCACAAGAGGAGGCTTTAAAGTTCATGCAGGTACTGATGGTCAGAAGTGGCAACAGGTTCTAAATCCAGGAAAACAGTTTGGACAACAGAAGTAAGAAAATGGAGCAGAGACTGGGCAACACAGGCCAGATAAAGGCAAATCTTCTATATAATAGGAATTTAGAGCCCAACTCTGAATAGTAATGGGAACTATAGAATATCATCATCAAATAGGGCCCCAAACTAATGAACTGAATTTATGACCTATTGTTGAAGTATAAAAGTATGAAGTATTGAGTGTCAGTAATTAATGAAAATCCAAGATAAATAGGAACCTCCAGGCTGGAAGATGAAGTAACATGATGAGAAAGAAAAGTTCATCTAATACTTTTTCTAAGTATGAATTTTTAATTTTTTATTGAAGTATTGCTACATATAATAAATTAAAAATCCTAACTGTTCAGTTAAATGAGTTTGGGCAGTTGCATGAAACCTTTTAACTATTGTCAAAAACCAAACCAAAGAACATTTATATAACCCCAGAAAGTTCCTTTTTTCCCCCTTTCCTCTCCATTTCTTCCTTTATCTAAGACAATTACGTTCCAATTTCTTTAACCATATATTAGTTTTGCCTTTTCTTGGAATTCATGCAAAGGGAAACACATTGTGATTGTACACTTTTTTTTTTTGCATCTAGACTGTTTTGTACAAAATGTTCTTGAGCATCATCATGTTGCTTTTATCAGTAGTTTGTTCCTGTTTATTGCTGACTAGTATTCCATGTGAACTGTATATCCTTTGATGGATATTTGTTGTGTGTTTTCCAGTCTTATCTTTCTTTCTGTGCCTCAGTAGAATTCTCTCCATCCTGCTGCCCTGCCCCAGCCTTTAGAGGGTTGCTTCCGGACACCTAACAAATCCTCAAAGGGACTGCTCCATCCTGGTTTTCACATGCTAATTTTGGGCATTTATGGCCTTTGGGACAGAGTTAGAGGGTGGATACAGAAGACTCACTCTGGACTGGAGCTCCATGAGCATGTAATCTAGCATTCCAGCCCACACACAGCCATTCAACATTTGGATGGTCTCCTATTACCTGTTTAGGGTGCATTCATGTAGTAAAAGTTACTAGATGTACCATAAACTGTTCTGTAGGAAATGAAAAAAACTGTCATTCCCTCCTCTCTTAGCTCTCACTACCATCTGGATTTAAGTTTATGAATGTTTATTTGTGCCCTCAGTTCTGGTCATTTTTTAACTGATTTTAACAAATCTTTTCTGGTTTGTGCTTGTTGTGAAGTGGAGCAAGTCTCTTATAACTTTATAAATCCTGACTGGTCTCTTTATTTTTATTTTGTAACCGTTTCAGAATACCTCCTCCAGGGTTCCTGAACAGAATTCTCCTCTATGAAGTAGTACTGACAATCACTAAAAGACTGAAAGTACTCCTTTTCTCCCCTTCCCACTTAACTTACTGTTCTCCTTTGCATTTGCGTAGGCAAAAGCCACTGGACCCCACTGTGACTTTTCTATCTGGCCTTGTTTCTTATTCCCAGAGCCTCTCCCTCCAGCCATGCTTTCCCTTTTCTCTATCTATGCATAGGGTTGCGGGCTCCATCCCCTGGGTGGAGGCAGCCGATCAATGATTCTCTTGGGCCTCCCTGTACTTGAAAACAATTTTGACCTTTCGTAGGAAACATGTAAGTAGAATTTACCTTCAAGATCCTTGGTTTATTAAGCTCCACTCTTGGTTTAGTACCTACCATACATGGGTTGTTCAAACATTTTGCCTAGATCCTTAACTTGCATTATGGTGGCTGTTTGTTCAGGGTTTTCATACTGTTTTATGGATGGCCCTGCCAGCATGGCTCAGCGGTTGAGGGTCAATCAATGAGCCAGGAGGTCACAGTCAGGTCAGGGCACATGCCTGGGTTGCGGCTGGACCCCCAGTAGGGGGCGTGCAGGAGGCAGCCGATCAATGATTTCTTGATGTTTCTATCTCTCCCTCTCTGATATCAATAAAAATATATATTTTTTAAAAAAGGATGGCCTCTTCCTGAAACCTTTTTCTTTCATTCTAACCATCTTGTCTAACCCTGGAATCTGGAAGTGCTCCATCCCAGCTGGGCTGACCTTTTGGATTTGGCAGACTGCCCCGCTGAACACACAACACTTGCCTCTAATTCTCTAACTTCAGCTACAGTTATGGCCTCCGAAGAAGAAAATTTCTGTGATTTCCCTAATACATACTAGAGTTCCACCTTGAATAGTCCCACTGTCTCCCACGTCACTTACGGTCTCACCTGAGATTGCTGTTCTGATTCGATTAATACACAACCTGAAACTACAAACACAGGAGCTACCAGTTAAGATACAAATACTGGGAGAGTATGTTATTTAAATGCATGAAAATGACAAACTTTCTGCAAGCCATGAGTCCCGCCTGTGCCGAACAGTGATTCCCCTATGTCATTTAACTCTCAGAACAACTGTGTATTGTTGTCATTCTCATTTTCTAAAGGCGATAACCTACCCTTTGAGACGCTGAGGAAAGCGGCCCAAGTTACACCGATGCGGGGAGCATGGGGCTCGCACTCCTGTTAACCAGCCGCCGAGGGGGAGGGCGGGGAGGGGGCGCGTGTGCAAAACCAACCAAACCAAAACCAAAACGAACACCAGCTAGATGCCCTCCTGCGTACATGTTCCTTCTGCTGAACAAGAGGCTCCAAGTTAAAATAAATGCGACTTTTAAACTAAATTAAAACAGACGTGAGTCTATCGTCCAGTTCATCCCCCTCCCAGCGCCGCGACGGTCAGGGACGACTCTCAGAGCGAGGACGAGACGACGGCTCAGCTGAGGGCGGAGGCAGAAGCGCATGTTTTTTCCCTTTGTAAAGGGAAATGGCCTCCACAGGGGGGTGGGGGGTGGAGTCAAACTATTATTTTTAAATTTTCTAGGGCCAGGCGGCCAATTTTTACCTTCAAGTGTTGGGAGACCTAGGTAAGAAACGCAAGCGCGCACATTCCCGGCCGCTGCGCTTCGGGTTGCAGGCGGCGGAGGAAGGACGCATGCGCGGGGCCCGGTCCTGGCCGCACACGCCTCTGA
>NW_005371516.1:166318-167519 GCF_000412655.1 Myotis brandtii
GTCAGGTCAGGGCACATGCCTGGGTTGCGGCTGGATCCCCAGTAGGGGCGTGCAGGAGGCAGCCGATCAATGATTTCTTATCATCATTGATGTTTCTATCTCTCCCTCTCCCTTCCTCTCTGATATCAATAAAAATATATTTTAAAAAAAGGATGGCCTCTTCCTGAAACCTTTTTCTTTAATTCTAACCATCTTGTCTAACCCTGGAATCTGGAAGTGCTCCATCCCAGCTGGGCTGACCTTTTGGATTTGGCAGACTGCCCCGCTGAACACACAAAACTTGCCTCTAATTCTCTAACTTCAGCTACAGTTATGGCCTCCGAAGAAGAAAATTTCTGTGATTTCCCTATTACTAGAGTTCCACCTTGAATAGTCCCACTGTCTCCCACGTCACTTACGGTCTCACCTGAGATTGCTGTTCTGATTCGATTAATACACAACCTGAAACTACAAACACAGGAGCTACCAGTTAAGATACAAATACTGGGAGAGTATGTTATTTAAATGCATGAAAATGACAAACTTTCTGCAAGCCACGAGTCCCGCCTGTGCCGAACAGTGATTCCCCTATGTCATTTAACTCTCAGAACAACTGTGTATTGTTGTCATTCTCATTTTCTAAAGGCGATAACCTACCCTTTGAGACGCTGAGGAAAGCGGCCCAAGTTACACCGATGCGGGGAGCACGGGGCTCACACTCCTGTTAACCAGCCGCCGAGGGGGAGGGCGGGGAGGGGGCGCGTGTGCAAAACCAACCAAACCAAAACCAAAACGAACACCAGCTAGATGCCCTCCTGCGTACATGTTCCTTCTGCTGAACAAGAGGCTCCAAGTTAAAATAAATGCGACTTTTAAACTAAATTAAAACAGACGTGAGTCTATCGTCCAGTTCATCCCCCTCCCAGCGCCGCGACGGTCAGGGACGACTCGCAGAGCGAGGACAAGACGACGGCTCGGCTGAGGGCGGAGGCAGAAGCGCATGTTTTTTCCCTTTGTAAAGGGAAATGGCCTCCACAGGGGGGTGGGGGGTGGAGTCAAACTATTATTTTTAAATTTTCTAGGGCCAGGCGGCCAATTTTTACCTTCAAGTGTTGGGAGACCTAGGTAAGAAACGCAAGCGCGCACATTCCCGGCCGCTGCGCTTCGGGTTGCAGGCGGCGGAGGAAGGACGCATGCGCGGGGCCCGGTCCTGGCCGCACAC
>NW_005371516.1:167667-195577 GCF_000412655.1 Myotis brandtii
GTGTGGATGGAGGGGCTGTGCCACCTCCGCCTCCTGCCCTGACCCCGACTCCTGCGGTGGGGACGGGCTTCAGGCCAAGCCCTGGGCGCGCTGGGTTGGTTCCTCCTTGTGCGGCCGCGGGTTTTGCCATTTTTGAGTTTTCTTGCACGGTTGACTGGGTCTTCGTGGTAACCTTTCCGGAGTAGACTGTCTGCTCGGTTTTGTTTTGTTTTGTTTGTGTAGCTTACGGAAGGGACTGGCTTCCTTCGTTATCGCAGAAAGTTACGACCCATTTAAATGGGATGGACTGCTGTACTTTTTTCTCTCTCTCTCTTCATACCGAGTCTGAGTTCCATATTGGTTTTCAGAAAATTAAAAGGCTGCGATAAAACAAACAAACAACACTCTGAGCACACGGAAGAGAAGGGGGCCTAGAACCTCTCTATATGCCAACCAGCCGCCAGGAATAGAAGTGCTTAAAGTCAGAAGGGTTCTGGGGAAAATTCAGTAAGAAGTGTGGGGATGCCCAGTACCTGACAAGGTCTGGTGTTTGTCCACTAGCCTGGAAACAAACACCTTTCTTTTTTTTTAATTTTATTGATTTCAGAGAGGAAGGGAGAGTGAGGGAGAGACAGAGAGAAACATCAATATCAACGAGGAGAGAGAATCACCGATCAACTGCCTCCTGCACGCCCCGCACTGGGGATAGAGCCTGCAACCGCGGAACCTTGACCTCCTGGTTCATAGGTTGAGCTGAGCCATGCCTGAGGCATGCAGGCAGGGCAAGCACACCTTCCTGAGGCCGACTCATCAAGGCCACTGCTAATGAGGTCCAGACAGAGCCACTGGTTTTGCCTTCTGTGTCTTTCTCTCCTAAGACATACCTGTGCCTGGCAAGAATGGATCTGGCTGGGATTGAATGTCATTGAAACAAATCAAGAGAAGATAATGCATTTTTGTAGAAGTCATAAGTTATGTTTTTGAACTTACACATAATAAAAATGGCTTTAAATTTATACTTAATTTTCCCCACATTATTTTTGACACTGTTATGCTAAAATTTTGAAATTGATGTTTTGTGGGGGTAAGTTATAGTCAATATTTTGGAATGTTCCTTTCATAATTTTAGCCCTGCCCACTGCTGAATGAGAGAAAAACATGTAGAATTTGGTTTTTGAGTTGTTTTTGTTGCAAGTGTCTAAGTGTTTAAAGCAAAGAACTGTGTGGATGAGAGGGATTGTAAATTTTATTTATCACAAAGGAGCATGAATTTTAAAAGATTGAAAAATACTACTTTGAATATGCTTGATGATACCTAATTGTTATCTGCCCAAAGAAACTTTTGCCTTTGGTGCTAATTGGTTTAAAGGTAGTATGTGTTTGTGTTTTATTCTAAGAAATGTGAAGCCCACATTACTTTTCAGAGAAAGTATAGACTTGTTAAATTATAATGTTGTTTGAAAGCCCATTCTCATCACAAGTCTATTTCATAACTAGGGGCCCAGTGCACGAATTCATGCACTTGAAAGGAACTGTGGACCGTGAGGCTGCGGTGGGCACAGGGGCAGGTCTTGGCCCATCCTCCCCCGCCCAGCCCCTCCGCCATGGCCCCTGGTCCCCTGTCTGCTGGCAACTCCACTCCTGCTGCCGCTGCTCCCACATGCCGATGGCGCCGACCCCACTCGCACCCGCTGACAGTGCGGAGAGATTGGGGCCGGCGCCAGCAGCGGTTGTGAGCGGGGCCGGCACCATAAGCAGGTGCAAGCAGTGGCTGCTACCCCGATCACCCAGGAGCAGGGGGAGGTGGAGAAGCTCTGAGGGGAGATCGGGGCCAGCAGCTGCCGCTCACACCCAGTGATGGTATTGAGCACCAGGCGGGACCACAGCACACGGGAGCAAAGAATTTTCGTAACCACCAGAGGCTAGCCCTGATGATAGCGACGGACGCCCTGCCTTGATCTGGCCCCCACTCACCTGCTCCATAATCCCACCATGGCTGATGCCTGCCATGTTCCCCGCATGCCCCCTTGTGGTCAGCGCACATCATAGCAACCGGTTGTTCCGCCATTTGGTCTATTTGCATATTTGGGTTTAATATATATATAGACTAGAGGCTCAGTGCACAAAAATTTGTGCACTGGGGGGGGGGGGGGGGGGCCCCCAGCCCGGCCCGGGGCCCAGCCTGGATGAGGGGATGATGGCTGTTTGCAGCTGGTCACACCCCCTTCAGGGTGGGGGTCCCCACTGGGGTGCCTGGCCAGCCTGGATGAGGGGATGATGGCTGTTTGCAGCTGGTCACACCCCCTTCAGGGTGGGGGTCCCCACTGGGGTGCCTGGCCAGCCTGGATGAGGGGATGATGGCTGTTTGCAGCTGGTCACACCCCCTTCAGGGTGGGGGTCCCCACTGGGGTGCCTGGCCAGCCTGGATGAGGGGATGATGGCTGTTTGCAGCTGGTCACACCCCCTTCAGGGTGGGGGTCCCCACTGGGGTGCCTGGCCAGCCTGGATGAGGGGATGATGGCTGTTTGCAGCTGGTCACACCCCCTTCAGGGTGGGGGTCCCCACTGGGGTGCCTGGCCAGCCTGGATGAGGGGATGATGGCTGTTTGCAGCTGGTCACACCCCCTTCAGGGTGGGGGTCCCCACTGGGGTGCCTGGCCAGCCTGGATGAGGGGATGATGGCTGTTTGCAGCTGGTCACACCCCCTTCAGGGTGGGGGTCCCCACTGGGGTGCCTGGCCAGCCTGGATGAGGGGATGATGGCTGTTTGCAGCTGGTCACACCCCCTTCAGGGTGGGGGTCCCCACTGGGGTGCCTGGCCAGCCTGGATGAGGGGATGATGGCTGTTTGCAGCTGGTCACACCCCCTTCAGGGTGGGGGTCCCCACTGGGGTGCCTGGCCAGCCTGGATGAGGGGATGATGGCTGTTTGCAGCTGGTCACACCCCCTTCAGGGTGGGGGTCCCCACTGGGGTGCCTGGCCAGCCTGGATGAGGGGATGATGGCTGTTTGCAGCTGGTCACACCCCCTTCAGGGTGGGGGTCCCCACTGGGGTGCCTGGCCAGCCTGGATGAGGGGATGATGGCTGTTTGCAGCTGGTCACACCCCCTTCAGGGTGGGGGTCCCCACTGGGGTGCCTGGCCAGCCTGGATGAGGGGATGATGGCTGTTTGCAGCTGGTCACACCCCCTTCAGGGTGGGGGTCCCCACTGGGGTGCCTGGCCAGCCTGGATGAGGGGATGATGGCTGTTTGCAGCTGGTCACACCCCCTTCAGGGTGGGGGTCCCCACTGGGGTGCCTGGCCAGCCTGGATGAGGGGATGATGGCTGTTTGCAGCTGGTCACACCCCCTTCAGGGTGGGGGTCCCCACTGGGGTGCCTGGCCAGCCTGGATGAGGGGATGATGGCTGTTTGCAGCTGGTCACACCCCCTTCAGGGTGGGGGTCCCCACTGGGGTGCCTGGCCAGCCTGGATGAGGGGATGATGGCTGTTTGCAGCTGGTCACACACCCTTCAGGGTGGGGGTCCCCACTGGGGTGCCTGGCCAGTCTGGGTGAGGGGCTGAGGGCTGCTTTCAGGCTGGCGGTTGTTGACTGAAGCTCCCAACCGCTCCTTTTTTTTCTCTTTTTTTTATTTTATTCTGGGCCAGCTTTAGCTCTGGCTCTAGCTCTGAGGCTTCGTATCTGGTTTGTTTGCCGTTCTATAATCGAAACAATGTATAACTTCAGCTCTGAGATCCCGGCAGGCTGAAAGCTGGTTTCTGGGGTTTTGTTTAGCTCCTACATTTGCAACATAGTACATAGTTGCTTAGAGTTGCAACTCAGAGGCCGGCAAGTCAGGCGGGGAACGTTGGAGTCTGCAGTCACTGGAGCAAGCAAGCCTCATGTTCGCTTCCAGCTGCCTGGCTGCCGGCCGCCATCTTGGCTGACAGTTAATTTGCATAAGGATATGCTGATTAGCCAATGGGAAGCGTAGCGGTCGTACGCTAATTACCATGTTTCTCTTTTATTAGTGTAGATATTTGATAGATAAACACTTTTGGACTCAAGTAAGTGGCTTCATTGTTTCAGACATTACTTTGATCGAATATAATTCTAATTCCCAAAGTAGTCTGTCTGAATGAACATTCCCCTGAAGTTTTCTAAATTAATTAGATTCATATAAATGTTCCATACGGTTCTTGCGTATACATGTTTTGTGTGTGAAGTTTACTATAAGATTATTCTTTTTCTTTAGACATGGGAAAGTCTTTTTCCCATTTGCCTTTGCATTCAAATAAAGAAGATGCTTACGGTGGAGTCGCATCAACTGAAAACATGAGGAATGGATTGGTTAGTAATGAAGTCCATAATGAAGATGGAAGAAGTGGAGATGTCTCTCAGTTTCCATATGTGGAATTTACAGGAAGAGATAGTGTCACCTGCCCCACTTGTCAAGGAACAGGAAGAATTCCTAGGGGTATGTGCCCTTTATTTTCCCTTTAAAGAATGATTTCAGCCCTGACTGGTTTGGCTCAGTGGATAGAGCGTCGGCCTGCGGACTGAAAGGTCCCAGGTTCGATTCTGGTCAAGGGCATGTACCTTGGTTGCGGGCACATCCCCAGGAGGGGGTGTGCAGGAGGCAGCTGATCAATGTTTCTCTCTCATTGATGCTTCTAACTCTCTATCCCTCCCTTCCTTTCTGTAAAAAAATCAATAAAATATATTTTAAAAAAGAATGATTTCAGGCATTGGCAAAAGAGGAACTGCATGAAGAGGGATGGCATATGATGATGAGTCAAATAGGAAAAAAAAATCAGTTTGTGGAATATCATAGAAATCAGAAGGAAATAATTCCCGTGTGCTGTTTTCAGGCTATTTTAGGAGCAATGGCAACAATAGAAATAGTAAAAGTACGTTTGTGCTCTTCCACTCTCTGCTTGGTTAGAGTTGATGATGTGACTCTGGAGAAGCCCAGGGAAAGGACAGAGTGGCAGTATAAGGTCTAGCAGAGTCTCTGATAAATGCCTTGGGTTGGGAAAAATTATATTTGAGTTGGCCTTTGAATGTGATGATTTTATCTTTGCAGTGATAGTGACTGAGAATAAAAGGATTATTTTCGTTGGAGGGATTAATGTACCGGACTAGGGAAGGGGAAGATTACCTAGATATGTTTTTGAGGTATGGCCACCGGGCTTTTTTGGCAGCTGGAAGTGGATAGTGGGAAATCAAGGATGACTCTAAAGGTATTTTTTGTCTGAGCAACTGGAAGAATGGACTAGTTATTAGGATAGGGAAAAGGTTTGAAGGTGTATGTCAGGAGAGAGCTCAGGAGCTCAGTTTTAGTTATGTATGTTTGGAGATGCATATTTGACATCTAAGTGGGTATGTGCAATAGGCAGTTATAATGAGGGCCTGGAATTCAAGTGCAATGTGTAGGCTGGAGTCATCAGTACACAGGTGATACTTAAAGCTGAGATGGATGAGAGTGTTATAGGATAGTAAGAAGGTAGGAAAATTTTAGGACAAGTGAAATTGGGAAACTAAACAGATAATTAAACAGCAGTTTGCAGCCACCTAGTAAATCCTATCTTCCCTAAACAAGGACACTTAAGAGTAAATAAATGGTTTGTACTTCTCCCCAACCAGAGGGTAAATAGTATAAATCACTCTACTCAGGGAGACAGATAACAGAAATCCAATTAGTGCCATTTGCTAACCACTCCCAAGGACAGACAGGTTAAGAGAATAAATCTCATTCTGGTACATCAGCATAAAGCTAATGGGTATTCTGTTGATCCTCCCTTAAGGCCTCTCCTAAATGCCCACCCTTTAAAACCCCATGAAAACAGGTCCCAGCAGGCCATGCCATTCTCTTCCCCCACAGGCATGAATCTCCTAAACTCTAAGGGACCCCATAAGACTTGCAACCAGGGGAGCAATGAGCTGCAGCAATGTGTCCCAGGCTAACCCTGAACCTGTCTCCAAGGCCCCCTTTTCTCTTACTTCCCAGTGAGCCAAGGCAGCGTAGCCGAGGTTCTCCAGTTGCTTCTTCTATGCCCTTCCTTGTTTCTAAATGTGTTTTTGCTACCGTCAATAAAGTCTTGCTTGCTCTTCTGCACTTTGTCTCTTGGTTGAAATCTTTCCTTTAAGAAGATAAGAACCAAGGTCTTGTAGTCTCACAGGTAACAAGAGCACCAAGTTCAGCAGTATAGGGGGAAAAAAGGAAGAAACTCTAGCACTGAACCCTCGAGCATTACATTTTGAGGACAGTTACTTGAGAAAGAATTAGCAGACACTGACAGAGCAGCTAGTGTAGAAGGAGGAAATCTGTATTTGGTGTCCTAGAAGGTAAATGTAGAACATATACCAAGGAGAAAAATTGATCAACTGTGTTAAATATTACTGATAGATACATTAATGTGAGGACTGAGAACTTACCATTGGATTTGTGGTGTAAAGACCACTGGGGACCTGTAAAGTTTTGGTAGCCTGCAAAAGTATGTATATCGTGTGTAGAGTAGAATCAAGTACATAGGAGGAGCAGTTATATAGTGGGAAGATAGTTTTTGCTTTGAGTTTTACTGTGTAAAAAAGGAGTGAAGTGGTATAGCTGGAGGGGGCTGTGAGGTCAGGAGAGGGATTTTTATAAGATGGAGTGAATAATATTTGCTAATGAGAATGATGCACAGAGAAAGCATTGATAATGCAGGAGCCAGGAGAATTAGACCTAGTGCAGAGGGCTGCTCTTAGTAACAGAAGAGAAGTTAGAATGTGTGGACACGGCAGTAGATAGTTTAGATGGATGTGGTGGTGGGAGCTTGCGAAAGTTCTCTTCTGTTTGCTACATTCTGTGCTCAGAATGAGTATGGGGAAGAAGATATGGGATGTTTCAAAAAAAGTTAAAGTTATGAAATGGTGGTCTTGGTATGTCAGGTTGAGAGTGTGAACTAAAGAAATTAGTATGATTGTTGGCATCATTAAGGGCTACTTGAGATTAGTGATCTAAAATCAGACCAGTGAGTATAGTTGGATGTTTTTCTCTCTCACATTTAACTGTGGCTATAGGCACAGTAGCTAAAGGGTTGGTTTTAACCAGGATTGTAGTTTAGCTAAATGAATACCAAGATGCAATATGTATATATACACAAAGATGCAATATGTATATATACACAAAGAGACATATATACATAATAAATATATATATGTGGGTGTGTTGGGGGTAGTGTAAATGAGGGGAGGATTATGGAGGGGTCAGGAAGGAATAATTGAAGCATTATGGAAAGCTTTGAAAGAGGATTTAACTTTGGTGCTTTAATGGCTAATACAAAGATCCAAGTTGGGTAATTTCTGAAGATTTTGAGAGCAGTTTACTAAAGGAATGTGATGAGAACCACATGGTATTTTGGTCTCTCCAAACCAGACTTTGTTGAGCAGTCACTACATTTTTAATTAACCATGTTAATAAATTTTTAAACTTCTTTAACTCTTAGGGCAAGAAAACCAGCTGGTGGCATTGATTCCATATAGTGATCAGAGATTAAGGCCAAGAAGAACGTAAGTGATTATACTAGTAAGAAAGTGGCAAATTGTTTTGCTGTGGGGGTTTTGTTTTGTTTTTTGTTTTGTTTTTTGCTTTTCAAATTATCTATACTAATAAAAGGGTAATATGCTAATTAGACTGGGTTGACCGACATCTTCCGGTCATCCTGCCTTCCTTCCAGACAAAGCCACAGTGGTGGGGGCCGAGGCAGAGGCAGCTAGGGTCAATTAGGCCAGCAGGGGAGAGCAGTTAGGGGCGATCAGGCAGTTAGGAGCAATCAGACTGGCAGGCAGAGGTGTTAGGGGCGATTAGGATAGCAGGCAGGCGAGCAGTTAGGAGCCAGCAGTCCCGGATTGCAAGAGGGATGTCCGACTGCCGGTTTCCCTCAAGGATAGTGCCTAAACCGACAGTCGGACATCCCCCAAGAGGTCCCAGATCGGAGAGGGTGCAAGCTGGGCTGAGGGACCCAACCCCCCCGTGCACGAATTTCATGCACCAGGCCTTTACTATATAATAATTACTCTGGTTAACACTATTAAAAGGGAAAAATGCTATCAGGTTGTTAAGTAATGCTCTCATATGCTTTTGTGTCATCAAAAAATAAAAAAAGATTCCTGGTTGGGGTAAGGTCTTGAAAGCAACATAGTATCTGAATCTTCTCAAATCCATTTATTAAAACAGACAAAGTTAAAATAATAGTAAGAAACACACATAGAGAAAACATGTTTATTTTTTTAAAAATGGGTGTTCCCACTAGCCACAGGATAAATATGGGTATTCAAGCCTTGATGACAGCAAGGACTTAACATGTTGAGCAGCTGTGTGGAAATTGTGAATGGAAGTACATAGAGAGTTCCTAAGAGTCCTAATGCCACTGATACCCAAAGCAAATACCTATAAGAAGAGGATCCCACTCAGAGGACTTTCAGCAAATACCTTTGAGAATAACCTGTTAAAATGGGAGTGCTCCTCATGCTCCAGCGTGGAGAGAGTGCAAAAAAGGCCACAGGGATCCAGCAAGGGACCATGAAAAGATCAGAGAGAACTGGGCCATCCTAAGCCTTCAAAGACCTGAGGGAAACTGGATAAAAGCTCTTACAAAAAGGACAGGCACATCCTAAGAAAAACCTGCCGGGGGTAGAATCCAGTTTGCACAGGGCAAGAATATGGATAAAGGGGAGAAAAGATTCAGCAACTAGGGAAATAATCTCAAAACTATAGAAGTGGATATTCATACTGGCCATCTTTTAATACCTTTTATAACAACAGAGAATGGCTATAAACTTGAGGTGAAATTGATAAGCCGTGTTGATATCACATTGTTTTAAGAGCGTCAGAGGTGGTTATTGATGAGTAGTCACTTTAGGGAAACACAGTGGCAAAATTCACATGTGAAGATTCTGCTTTAGGGAATTGAGGAGGAAGTCTTGAAATCTATATTTTTAAAGCTCCCTGTCTTGATTTTAATGTGCAGCCCAGTTTGGGAATCACTGCAGTGATGTTATATGTGTAATAAGCCTGAAATCCCAGTCTCCAATAAGGTAAACACCAGTACATCTTATAAAGAGAACATTTCAGCACTTAGTAGACTCAGACCCAAGCCTACTCAATACTTTTATAATGAAAAAAGTTGATAAAATACATCTTATACAGCTAGCATAATAGGGGGGAAATTCAAGTTGAAAATATCCTTTCTAAATGCTTCATTGTGTAATTTTTGGTGCACATATATTTAAATACTCCATTTTCTTTTTCAGAAAACTGTATGTGATGGCTTCTGTGTTTGTCTGTCTGCTGATTTCTGGATTGGCTGTGTTTTTCCTTTTCCCTCGCTCTATCGACGTGAAATACATTGGTGTCAAATCAGCATACGTCGGTTATGATGATGTAAAGCGTACAATATATTTAAATATCACAGTAAGTAAAAATTTATATTAATAATAGATTACTTCATTCCGTTATGATGTTAATTAGAACCTTTGTCCTTGTTGAGAGGTTAAATGTGAAGCTCGCTGGTCAGTTTGCTTTCTGTGTGTCTACAGTATTGACCTTCTCTGTCATTTCTGGTTCTGCTGAAAGTGGTGAATAATAAATATGGTCAGTTGTGTATGCAGAATCATTTAGCATTTGAAAATGCCTTTAGGAGGATAAATGAATTAAACAATTGATTGCTACCAAAAAATATATTTATAATCTGTTTACTTTTCAACATTTGTTAATGAATTTGAGACAGTTGTGAATTAGAATTTAAAAAGTTGGACCTAGTGTTACCTAAGTATAGAAGTGGTGCACCTTTATCTTTTTCCAACCAAACAGACTTAAACCTTTTCCATTTTTCTCCATGGTGACCTGGTAGAAATTTCTATTTGTTTATAAGCTAAAATACCAATTTCTTTTAAACAAAATTTATTTAAAGTACTGCTATATGGCCATATTTGTATTTATTAGAATAAGAAGTTGCCCTAACCGGTTTGGCTCAGTGAATAGAGCGTCAGCCTGCGGACTGAAGGATCCCGGGTTCAATTCCGGTCAAGGGCATGTACCTTGGTTGCGGGCACATCCCCAGTGGGGGGCGTGCAGGAGGCAGCTGATCGATGTTTCTCTCTCATTGATGTTTCTAACTCTCTATCCCTCTCCCTTCTTCTTTGTAAAAAATCAATAAAATATATTTTTAAAAAAAAAGAATAAGAAGTAACTTTATTAACATTTAGTAAACATTTAGATGAAATTTAAAAATTATTTTTATTGAATTTTTGCTAATGCCACAAATACCTTTTCTAACATTCTCGGCCTGTACCATTTCTGGGTCTTTTTTTTTTACATTATTGTAGCATATTCAATACATTGGACTCACATAAAACCAAAGAATTGGTTCATTTGATATCCTTTGACATTTTTGTTAAAACTTTTATTCTAATAATGAAGCATGGCCACAACTAAAGTCATTTTTATTAGTTTGAATACATCTTCCTTTTGCTTATTTTCAGATAACTTAGACATTTTCTGCCTCCTTTCTTTTGCAGAACACACTAAATATAACAAACAATAACTATTATGCTGTTGAAGTTGAAAACATCACTGCACAAGTTCAGTTTTCAAAAACAGTTATTGGAAAGTCACGTTTAAACAACATAACAAACATTGGTCCACTGGATATGAGACAGGTAAGCTTCAATCATGAAATATTTTGAATAAGTTAAAGGAGTCTCAACTTTATTGTACTACCTTGAGGGAGGTGGGGATTTCCTCAAAAACTTGACTTTCAAATATGCCCCGTCTATAATAATAAAAGCGTAATATGCTAATTAGACCGGACAGCCGAACGACCTTCTGGATGTCCTTCTGGATGACCTTCTGGATAAAGCTGGGGCTGCTAGGGCCGAGGCAAGCCGCTGTGGCTGCGAAGGCCGAGCCCCTTGCACGAATTTCGTGCATCAGGCCTCTAGTGAATATATAAGAGTAAATCTTAGCATCAGACTCATAAAGGGAGAGATTTCTGAACTCTTTGAAGTTATGAAATGTATCTGAAATGTTTGATTATTGATCCTATTCTCTCTGTTTATTTTTATTTTTTTGCCTTTCAGATTGATTACACAGTACCTACTATCATAGCAGAGGAAATGAGTTACATGTAGTAAGTTCTGACTTTTATTTTCTCTCGTTAAATTATAAAGTATGAAGTAAATATGTATATATTTTATCTCCCATAATCTTAGCAGTCACAAGACCACATTTTGGAATGTTCCTTCTGGCTTCTGCTCATCTCTATTTTTCTCTTCTCCCTTTTCAACATACATGACATTTATGTGCAACACCTGATTTTTTTTTTCATAATTAAGATCATATATACCATGTCACTTTATGTTTACTATTTTAAAATCATATTCTCCTATATTCTATTATTTGTTGATGTTTTATTATAGGAAGATTAATAATGCTAATACAGTCAAGCCTCATTTCTCAAATGTCTCTCATCTCGAACAATTCTGTTCTCAACCCAGTTCACAGAAAAAATAATCTGGGTTGTCAAAATGAACCAAACTTTGGTTTTCAATGTTTATGCTGATACCTCAGCATGACAAAAAGTCTCTCTCAGGCAACTGGGAGAGAGTGCTTTTGTTGCTGGCTAAATCAACCATTAGCACAATTTTAAAACATAAAGAGGTCCTCAAAAGTGCTAATGGCCCTAGCAGGTTTGGCTCAGTGGATAGAACATTGGCCTGTGGACTGAAGAGTTCCTGATTCCGTTCCAGTCAAGAGCACATGCCTGGGAGGCAGGCTCAATCCCCAGTAGAGGGCGTGCAAATCAATGGTGTTTCCGTCCCTCTCCCTTCCTATCTAAAAATCAATAAAAACATTAGGAAAGGGTCAGAGCGTGCAGGAGAGGTCAACGGGGGAAAAAGGAGACATATGTCATACTTTCAACAATAAAGAATTTAAATTAAGATTAAAATAATAAAATATATAATGACATTGATATTTTAGGAAAAGAAGGTAAAGTTCTTAAAAAAATGGGGAAAATACAAAGAGTGCTAGTGTTGCTAACAGTATGAAAGAAACAATGATTACAGGCTATTGAAGAGGTAGAAAAACTGCTGTTGATTTGGATAAATGAAAAGCCATTAGCCAGTGATAGCATCTCAGAGGCAGTGATATATGAACAAGCAAAGACACTGCATGCTGACCTGAAAGACACCCCTGGACCAAGTGCTGAAAGTGATTCCTTTAAGGCTAGTAAGGGGTGGTTTGATAAATTTAAGAAATAAAGTGTTTATTTGTAGATTAAACAGTACATTAGACATGTACTCTATGTAAGAAAGGTTAAAATAGAATCATTTGGGGGTCTGGAATGGATTAATTCAATTTACATTATTTCTAATAGGAAAAAATGATTTGGGTTTTCAAACAAATCGCTTGTGGAACAAATTAAGTTCAAACCGATATTCCACTGTAATGTGTAATACTCTGTTGTTTTGATGTTCTAAACCTTATAAATTGGTTCTAAATGATTATTAACTCTTGCTAAGTAAAACAGTGATAAATTTTTATCCTCTATCAGCCTGATATAAAATTTCTGAACTACAAACTGATTAGTGAAATTTCAAAAGGTGAAAAGTAAAAGTAGGGAGAGAGACAAAATGGCAGCAGAATAGGCAGATGTGTCCCGAGCCTTGTCATGGAGCAGATTGAGGGAGCAACTAAATCGAATAACATCCACCCTGAATTGGCAAAGTGAACACAGCTGGTGAGACAATTCGCAGCCGGAAAGGGCAGAGGGCACCTGGAGAACGGTAAAATCAGGGATCTGGGCTGGAGAGGTGGGAGACCTCCAAGCCCGGAGGGTCGGAAGGAAGCCGTATGGCACCGAGGCCGTGTCCCTTTGGACAGGTGTAACATCTTTCTTCTTATCCACTCATCCTCTTTCGACTTCATCTATACTGAACTGAGGCCCTCCCCATATTCATCCAATTCCTTAACCTTACTTTCTGTATATAAGCCCGGCCTCTACAGATTCTGCCCCCACCCTCCTTTCTGGGTGTTTGGTGTTTGCATTTTTTGGTTTATTTGTTTGTTCAATGGTGTTTTCTCCCCGTATATATTTTTTTCCTTGTTCTTCTTCTTATTTTTCTTTTCTCTGTTACCATTTTTTCTCTCCTTGATATCATTTGTGCTCTTTTTTCTCTCCCCCAATTCTCTTTTCTCTGGTGGTCACTAATAGTGGGGTTATCAGTGTCATGAGTACATTCGTGTTTTGTTGCCTTTGTGTTGGGTCTTGTGTCTTGCATTTTCTCCTGTTTGGTCAGTGTGGTAGAGAGTGAGCCACATAACCAGACACCCAGAGAGGAGACTCCATTCACAAGCAGGTCAATAACACTCCAGATCCAATTACAGAGGCAAGAAGATGGCATCAGTGAGGGAGAGAGTGTGAGTGAGTGAGGGAACAAAAGGGGAGTGTGTGAATGTGGGGGGTGTGTGTCTGTGTGTGTGTACGTGAGTGAGGGGCAGTTGGACCCTGCAGGACTGTTGCAAACAGTCCCAGGGGGGCTGGCTCTACTGCAGAGGCCATGCCTTCTTGAAGGGGAGAGCTGCTGTGATTGGGAGCCCAGCCTCACCTCCACCCAGGGTGCCCTAAGACACCACCCGGGGTCTACAGCCACCCCGCCAAGGACCTGCTGCCTCAGCTGTGGTCCTACTGTCACCGAGACTTCAGCCACCCTGGCCACGGGCTCCTGTGAGTTCCGAGGCGCACTCCCCTCTGGCCAGCCCAATGCTTTGGCCTAGGGCACCACAACTACACTAGTAGCAGCCGTGCAAGCATCCCGCCCCCATCCAAGGAGCAGCAGCATGCGAGCAGCCCGCCCTTGTCTGAGGAGCAGCAGCAGCATGAGCATCCCGCTGCCATCCAAGAAGCAGCAGCCACGTGAGCAGCCTGCCCCCGCCAGCCAGAGGAGCCACCACTGCTGCGAGCAGCTGCGCAAGCAGCACACAGCAGAGGAGCCACTGCCAACTGAGGAGTAGCTACTGCCATGACTGCCCGAGGAGAAGCCGCCACCCAAGGAGCTTCAACTGCCGGAGGAGCAGCCCCCGCATGACTCGACACCTAGATACTTCAGGTGAGAATGGGGAAACAAAGAAACCCCCAAAGAAAAGGAGGAATTGCCAAAAAGGAGCTAAGTGAAACAGAGGCATGCAATATGTCAGACAAAGAATTCAGCATAAAGGTTATACAGTTCATAAACCAGATGGATGAAAAAAATCAACAACTTATGTAAGAATCAAGAGGAAATAAAGAGTGATATAGCTGCAATAAAAAACACTATGGAAAGTTTCAACAGTAGACTAGGAGAAGCGGAGGACCGAATTAGCGAATTAGAAGACGGAAGCAAAACACACCCAAACTGAACTTCAATTGGAGAAAAATATTAAAAGACAGGAGGAGAGCCTAAGGGAGCTTTGGGACAACATGAAACAAAGCAACATACGAATAATAGGAGTGCCATAACAACAGAAAGAGGAACAATGGTTAGAAAACCTTTTTGAAGAAATGTCAGAAAACTTCCCTGATTTGTGGAAGAAAAAAGTCACACAAGCACAGAGAATCCCAAGTGAGATGAACCTAAAAAGACCCACACCAAGACACATTGTAATTATGATGGCAAACATTCAGGACAAAGAGAGAATCTTAAAGGTTGCAAGAGAGAAACAGAAAGTTACGTAAAAGGGATCTCCCATTAGATTATCAAATGATTTCTCAACAGAAACACACCAAGGTCAGAAAGGAATGGCGGGAAGTTTATAAAGTGATGCAGCGCAAGAGACTGAATCCAAGAATACTCTATCCAGCAAGGCTATCATTCAAAATTGAAGGGGAAATCAGGAGCTTCACAGACAAAAAAAAAAAAAGGCTAAGAGAGTTTATCCCCACAAAGCCAGCAATGCAAGAAATGCTAAAGGGATTGGTGTAAAAAGAAGAAATAAAAAAGGAAGAAGGAACATAGGCACAAAAAATAATGGCTACAAACAAGTACCTATCAATAATAACTTGAAACGTCAATGAACTAAATGCTCCAATCAAAAGACATTGAGTGGCTGAATGGATAAGAAAACATGACCCATATATATGCTGTCTACAAGAGACCCATCTCAGAACAAGGGACTCACACAGACTGAAAGTGAAGAGTTGGAGAAATATCTTCCAGGTAAATGGAAATGAAAAAAAATCTGGGGTAGCAATACTTATATCTGCCAAAACAGACCATAACAAGGCCATAACAAGAGATAAGGAAGGCCACTTCATAATACTAAAGGGACCGATACAACAAGAGGATATAACTTTAGTAAACCCAATGCAGGAGCACCCAAATACATAAACTCCTGGAAGATATCAAGGGAGAAATCAACAAGACAATCATAGTAGGGGACTTGAATACCTCACTGACATCACTGGATAAATCCTCTAGACAAAAATCAGCAAAGAAAACAGCAATTCTAAATGACTCACTAGGTCACATGGACTTAATTAACATCTTCAGAACATTTCACCCCAAAGCCACAGAATATACGTTCTCAGGTGCACATGGGACATTTTCAAAGATAGACCACATATTGGGGCACAGGCAAAGTCTCCAAATTCAAGAAGATTGAAATCATATCAAGCATCTTCTCAGACCGATATGACTTAATATTAGATATAAACTACAATCAAAACAATCAAAAAATTCAAACACTTCCCAGCTGAATAGCATGCTATTAAACAATGATTGGGTTACCAAAGAGATAAAAGAAGAAATTGAAAACATCCTGGAAATGAATGACAATGAAAACACAATAATCCAAAATCTATGGGACACAGTGAAAGCAGTCCTGAGAGGAAAGTTTATAGCTCTACCAGGCCTACCTCAAAAAAAAGCAAAAAAAAAAAAAAAATGGTAATAAATTATCTAACTCTACAACTTAAAGAATTAGAGAGCAACAAGAAAATCCCAGAGTGAGCAGAGAGAAAGAGATACTAAAGATCAGAGCAGAAATAAATGACATAGAGACAAAAAAAAAAAAAACAGTACAAAAGATTAATACAACAAAGAGCTGGTTCTTTGAAAGGATAAACAATATTGATGAACCTCTAGCCAGGCTCACCAAGAAGCAAAGAAAGAGGACCCAAATAAGCAAAGTCAGAAATGAAAGAGGCGAAATAACAACAGACCCCACAGAAACACAAAGAATTGTTAAAAAAAAAATTTAAAAAAAAAAAACTATGAACAACTCTATTCCAACAAACTAGACAACCTGGAGGAAATGGACATAGATTGTAGAAAAATACAGTCTTCCAAAACTCAATCATGAAGAATCTAAAAATCTCAATAGGCTAATAACTATGGAGGAAATTGAAGCAGTCATCAAAAAACTTCCAGCAAACAAAATCCTGGGGCCAGACAGCTTCACAGGAGAGTTTTACCAAACATTCAAAAGAAGAACTAAAACCTATCCTTCTCAGACTATTCCAAAATATTTAAGAGGAAGGAACACTTCCAAGCTCATTCCATGAAGCCAGCATTACCCTAATACCAAAACCAGATAAAGACAACACAAAGAGAGAGAATAAAAGGCCAATATCCCTCATGAACATAGATGCCAAAATCCTCAACAAAATTCTAGCAAATCGGATCAAGCCTTACATCAGAAAGATCATACACCATGACCAAGTAGGATTTGTCCTGGGGATGCAAGGATAGTACAATGTCCGCAAATCAATAAGCATGATACATCACATAAACAAATTGAGAGATAAAAATCACATAGTCATATCAATTGATGCAGAAAAAGCATTTGACAAAATCCAACACCCTTTCTTGATAAAAACCCTCAGCGAAGTGGGAATAGAGGGATCATACCTCAACATAATAAAAGCCATATATGACAAACGCACAGCCAACATCATACTCAATGGGCAAAAACTAAAACCATTTCATCTAAGAACAGTAACAAGACAGGGATGCCCACTTTAACCACTCCTGTTCCACATAGTACTGGAAGTGCTAGCCATAACAATTAGACAAGAAGAAGAAATAAAGGGTATCGAAATTGGAAAAGAAGATGTAAAACTCATTCGCAGATGACATGACACTGTACATACAAAATCCTAAAGACTCCATCAAAAAACTATTAGACTTAATAAATGAACTCAGCTATGTGGCAGGATACAAAATTAACGCCCAGAAATCTATGGCATTTTTATACATCAGTAGTGAACTTACAGAAAGAGAGATTTAAAAAAACAATCCCATTTACCATTGCACCAAAAAAATTAAGATACCTAGGAATAAACTTAACTAAAGAGGTAAAAGACCTGTACTCAGAGAACTTCAGGACACTGAAAAAAGAGATAGAGGAAGACATAAACAGATGGAAGAACAGACTGTGTTCATGGATTGGTAGAATCAGCATCATTAAAATGTTCATACTATTCAAAGCAATTTATAGATTCAGTGCACTCCCCATTAAAATACCAATGGCATATTTCATAGACCTAGAATGAACTCTTCAAAAATTCATCTGGAATAAAAAAAGACTCCAAATAGCTGCAGCAATCCTGAGAAAGAAGAACAAAGTAGGAGGTTTCTCAATACCAGATATCAAGCTATATTACAAAGCCACTGTTCTCAAAACTGCCTGGTACTGGCACAAGAACAGACATAGACCAATAGAATAGAATAGACTAGAGAACCCAGAAACCACTATGCTCAATATTTTACAAAGGATGCAAGAGCACACAATGGAGTCAAGACAATCTCTTCAACAAAAGGTGTTCAGAAAATTGGACAGATACATGCAAAAAAAATGAAACTAGACCACCAACTTACACCATACACAAAAATAAACTCAAAATGGATAAAGGACTTAATTGTAAGATGGGAAACCGTAAAAATCTTAGAGGAATCCATAGGCAGCAAAATCTCAGGCATATGCCAAAGCATTATCTTCACCAATACAGCTCCTAGGGCAATGGAAACTAAAAAGAAAATAAACAAATGGGACTACATCAAAATAAAAAGCTTCCACACAGTAAAAGAAACCATCAACAAAACAAAAGCCCACTGCATGGGAGAACATATTTGCCAATGTTATCTCTGATAAGGGTTTAATCTCCAACATTTACAGGGAACTCATACAACTTAAAAAAAAGGAAGATAAACAACCTAGTAAAAAAAATGGGCAACAGACCTAAATAGATACTTATCGAAAGAGGACATACAGAAGGCCAAGAGACATGTGAAAACATGCTCAAAGTCACTAATCATCCGAGAGATGCAAATAAAAACAATGTAGTACCATCTCACACCTGTCAGAATGGCTATCATCAACAAATGACAAGTGCTGGTGAGGATGTGGAGAAAAAGGAACCCTCGTGTACTGCTGGTGGGGATGCAGACTGGTGCAGCCACTGTGGAGAACAGTATGGAGTTTCCTCAAAAAACTAAAAATGGAACTCCCATTTGACCCAGTAATCCCACTTCTAGGACTATATCCCAAGAAACCAGAAATACCAATCAGAAAGGATATATGCACCCCTATGTTCATAGCAGCACAATTTACAGTAGCTAAGATTTGGAAACAGCTTAAGTGCCCATCAGCAGATGAGTGGATTAAAAACCTGTGGTACATCTACACAATGGAATACTATGCTGCTATAAAAAAGAAAGGAACTCCTACCATTTGCAACAGCATGGATGGACCTGGAGAGCATTATGCTAAACAAAATAAGTCAGTGATATCACATGATCTCACTCATTTGTGCAATGTAATGAAGAACATAAACTGATTAACAGAAACAGATCCAGAGACAGAAAAGCATCGATCAGACCGACAAACCTCAGAGGGAACGTAGAGGAAGGTGAGGGTAAAGGGGAGAGATCAACCAAAGAACTTGTATGCATGCATATAAGCCTAACCAATGAACACAGACACCAGGGGGGTGAGGGCATGAGCGGAGGCAATGGGAGGATAAGCACACATATGTAATACCTTAATCAATAAAAAAAATAATTATTTTTAAAAAGTAAAAGTAAATTGCCCCGGCCAAAGTGGTTCAGTTGGTTGAGCATCATCCGTGCACTGAAAGGTCACCTGTTCCATTTGCAGTCAGGGTACATATACCCAGTTTTCAGATTTGATCCTGGTCTGGGAGGCAACCAATTGTTGTTTCTCACATCAATGTTTCTCTCTTTCTCTCTCTCGCTCTCTCGCTCTCTCTGGCTCTCCTCTCTCCCTTCCTCTCTTAAATCAATAAAAACATTTTAAAAAGTGAAAGTAAGTTGTGGCCCATGTTAAAACAGCTCTACAACTGCTATAGTAAGAAAGCATATTTGTTTATAGAATAAGAAGGCATGAAAATATTAATCATTATATGAGATAGAGGAAATGATCAACCAATACTGCTTACTTATTATATCTTAATAGTATCACTTAGCTTTAACATAGGAAGAATTGTAATTAAACTTTTACATTTATGTCATAGGTATCATGTGTTCACATTGTTTTCTCTTTAACAGTGACTTCTGTACACTGCCATCCATCAAAGTGCATAACATAGTTCTCATGATGCAGTGAGTATAAATTTTTTGAAAAAGACATTTCTTTGTTTAAATTTCAGATTCATAACATTGGCTTAGAGCAGCGATTTTCAACTGGTGTACTCTGAGAATTTTTAAAGCATGCAATACCTGACTAGTCAGGGACACTGACCTCTTTTCTCTTAGATTGTCAAATACAAAAAAATGACAACAGCCGACACAATATAGCCTTCTAGTGTGAATGCCCTGTCATGAACCATAAGTATATAGGTCACATAATAGAGTTGCATCTTATTGGTCATGTTGCATAATAAGTTTGCATCTGACTTACTTTGAAGCAAAAAGGGTAGGTAATCACTATTATTTTATTTATTTGTAAATCAAAAATATACCCTTATTTTTGATCAGTAAATAAGTTTTTGGTCTGTTTCAGAATTGTAGTAATTAGATTATGTGTGCCTTGAATTGAACAGGGTTGAAAATCACTGACTTGGAGCATACGCAGCATTTTTACAATGCCATCTCATTTGGGTGTTATGTCTTACAAGAGTGCTCTGATGTCAAATAACTATTATCCCATGTTACAAATGAGGAGATGGGAGCTCAAGAAATATTAGTACAGGATCACATGCTGCTGAATAGTGAACCTGGACCTTGCAAGACCTCAGGAAAATGTCAGGGGTTGGGACAGAGGGGAGGACTGAACTTAGCATCCAATTCCTTGCTCTCTTTGGTAAATGATCATTAGCGTTAGTGAGGAGAAATAATGTTACTGGTTTGTATATTGGGTGTTACCCTAAGCCAGTGGTCGGCAAACTGCGGCTCGCAAGCCACATGCGGCTCTTTGGCCCCTTGAGTGTGGCCACGAAGTTTCAATCGCACTGTACGTGCGCGCCCACACGTGGTATTTTGTGGAAGAGCCACACTCACGGGGCTGCAGTTTGCCAACCACTGCCCTAAGTTGTTAAAACATTGTAGGTTATAGGTTTGGAATTTGGGCCATGAGCCTAACATTTGATGAACCCTTTTTCTATAACTGTATGATTTTTAATAATATAATGAACTTATGCTATATTTTTAACTAAAGATAGGTGTTTTGAAAAAAAATACATTTGTTGTATTTAATTATTTGGATAGGGCTTGCTCAGCCAGCATTTCTATTATCTGTTGGGAAAATATTCCCTAAGAGACCCATGTCCAGAATATGAAGCTATCATCAATCAAATAATCTCTCTCTGGAGAGAATTTTAATGTATAAAAGTATTCTCAATTGAGAAAACTTTTTTATATATAACTATTCAATGTTTCCCCGCATTTATTTTATTTTTAGAGTCACTGTGACAACAACATACTTTGGACACTCTGAACAGATATCCCAGGAGAGGTACCAGTACGTCGACTGTGGAAGGAACACGACTTATCAGCTGGGGCAGTCTGAGTACCTGAATGTCCTTCAGCCACAACAGTGAAAGCTGGACGAGATGCTGCTAGAGAAGAAGAAACAGTATTGATTTTTTTTTTAATCCTCACCTGAGGATATTTTTCTATTGATTTTTAGAGAGAGTCGGAGGGGGAGAGAAACAGAGAAACATCGATGTTTAGAAAGACATGGGGTCGGGGATTGAGCCTGCAACTGAGGTATGTGCCCTTGACCAACACTCCGTCTACGGAGCCAAACTGGCCAGGGCCCTATTGATATCTTTTAAACTCTGAAGGATGAGGGACTGACTTTCTGATAGGGGATCATACATTGAACAACCTAAATTTTACACTACTCTGTATTTACACTGTTCTATACAGCTAAAAGTATGTGGACTTGGAAATCTCTGCAGCTCTCTACTCCCAAGTACATGATATTGGTACCAGGATCTTTACTTAAATCTAAGGTTACTGATTGGTTTTCTTCTCCCCCCACCCCTTCACCCCCACTCCCCAAAGGTGGAAACTGAGACTCCCTACAGTAAAATAAATATTTAAGGTTCACAGCTCCAATCACTACTGAACACATAAGTTTGGTGATTAACATAATTCAAGAAACTTTATTTCTGAAAGTTTTTATAGACTTATTACTGGTAGCTTATTCTTTATGAAAGACTTTTAAGGAATAACCTTTTTTCCTGTTTTATCATTCCCATTGCTACAAGGAAGTATTTCATCTATATGGTATCATATTTCATCTTTTAGCTAAACAGTTTTAGTTTTTCATTTGTTGAAATCCTACTCATTTGCATTTTTTGTCCATCTTATTTCAAGCCAGTGCTTGAATAACACTTAAAAATAAACCAAAATAATCTTTGCAAAATTCTATACCTAAAATTTTTAAAGTCTCTAAATGTTTCACTTGTCTTTTCATTTTAATTATAATTTTGTGAAATTTTGGTATAATCTTCAAACATAATTAATGTATAATATTGTAAATAAACTGCATGGCTTTTATACAGCTTTAATGTCAAGTGATACAGATTCAAAAGAAAGTAAGATATTCATAAAAATAAAATAGGAAATGAAATTCAGAAACCTATAGAATGTGGATATATTTCCATTTACATATTAGATTAGGCATAAAATAAATTTTAAATAAAATATTTTGATGTTCCATTTTTTAAATATTGCTTTTCATACTAAAAATTGTGAAGACACTTTTCATAACTATTAGGTACCCAAATTATCAATTTTATGAATGCTTTGAGGTAGAAATTTCTTTGGTTAAAATTATCCAAGAAATCCTGTCATTGAATGAAAGTGGCTATATCAAAATAAAATCTATATTATGCCTTTAAATATTTAATCACTTTGCACATCACATGGATATCATGCCTCTAGCAGTTACATTTTTAAGGTTTTCTACTTTTGGTTTGAATTTTATTTAAAATTGTTTTCAACTGTAAATTATTGACTTATTCACTTTGTTGTTTTATGCTTTCAATACCACTTACCAACTGGGCCTTTTGCCTTTTTACTTACTAAGGTCTAAGTACCTTTCAAATACATACCACTGAATGTAGGGGCTGACTATGCTATTCAAAAAAAGGGGGAGGGGGTGGCTTGATTAGTATCTTTCTGTTACCTCCTTACAGGAATAAGGTTCCCCTGGCCACCTCCCCCAAAATGTCTAACTTAGTCTGAAACATAATTATTAAACAGTCTGACTCAATTCTGAAACATGTTGTATTAAATTATTTCTATTAATAACTAATTACTGAATTTATTATTTACTTATTAATAATTATTATGAAGCCCTCCTTTCTAACTACTTATCTTCCCTTAATTTATTGCTAACTTAATCCAGTGTTACTGCTAAACTAAAATCAGCTCTTCACATTTATTATGGAATTCTGGTCAAACCCAATCTTTAAGTTTTTTCCTTAGTTTTTGACTACTCCCATTCTTGAAATCCCACACTTCTCTAGTGTATTGATTCTATTTATATTTTTCAAATCATTGTCATTTCATTTTCCCTCATTCTCTTCTGACATCTTTTAATGAGTATTATCTAGACCAGTGATTCCCAAAGTGGGCGCTACCGCCCCCTGGTGGGCGCTGCAGCGATCCAAGGGGGCGGTGATGGCCACAGGTGCATTTGGGGGCATATATCTTTCTGTTTAATTGCTATTAAAATTTAAAAAAAATTAATTTCCAGGGGGCGCTGAGTAATATTTTTTCTGGAAAGGGGGCGGTAGGCCAAATAAGTTTGGGAACCACTGATCTAGACCCTCTTTCACCTCATAATTTCTTCTCCTGTGACTTCAACAATGCAATCATTTATATCAGATCTTCCAAATCTGTTTCCACATGCCTGATCGATTACCCATCTAGTTTCCCATGTAGCTAGTGACTTAGAGATACTAATATTTCAGTGACTATGTGTAAAACCAAACAATGTTTTACAAAATCTTACTTTTTGTTTTGTTCTCATCTTGTCCTCATATCCTGTTTCCTTCAAAATCACATTCATTTCTTCAGAATCATCTTCTACAAAAATCAATCCTAATTTATTTTCTTGCTTTGTATCTTTTAACCTTGGAAAATTATATAGTGTAAATTAAATGGATTTTTTTGTTGATTTGTGGTTCTAAAATTCTTTTGGATTCATAGAATCTAATGAAGAGGCGGGAAAGTGAGGGAACATTTGTTTTTTATTAATTTAGTTTCGAATATTTTTTTTCTTCTTTAAAAACTTATTATACCTATTTTTCTGTGAGTTTAAGTCAGAAAAAAAAACCCTAAAATTTAAAGTAAGTATTTTTAAAAAAGGTAGTGGAGAAATAAAGATCACCTATGACTACTTTCAGAGTGGGTTAAGTAACTACCAGAATAAGCCTAAAACAGCCGGCTATAAATTAATATTAATAACACTACAGAAACACATTCTGGTAAGGCCAAATTATAGCCATTTTTTAAAAATCTGGGAAGAATAAATGAGGCTTATCTTTTCTTAGGTCATTGTCCGATGTAGTTTCTTACATGGTAATAGGATAGGTATCAGTGCATTGTTTTAAAACTGCTCTCAGACCTTATCCAAAGGACATGGTAAAGATATTACTTTTTTTTTCTGATAATTCCAAGGATAACTTTCTCTTAAATTACACTTTTAATAGCCTGGCCATTCTAACAAGGTATAATACTATAACAAGCCCGTGTGTGTTGATATCACATGTATATAGCACTGTGTCCTTTTCAGAGCACTTGCATATATTTTTCTTAGGTGATTTACCATAGCCCCGTGAGTTAGACAAAAGAGGGTAGGATCCTCCTCTTTTGAAATAGGAAGGAGAGGCATGGAGAAGTTGAAGGACATGCTGAACTTAACATATTTAGTAAATACTTTGACTGAGCCAGACCTAGTTTTTCTGTCTCCTATATCTGTGCTCTGTCATTTAATATATCCATTGGAAATGTCATTGACTCAGGTTAGTATGATCAAAAATTAGAGGAACTGTTCACATGCTTAATAGTCACACTCAAAATAATATTGTGGACTATGGTTTGGGTAACTAAGTTAGTACCTGGAATATTTCAAATGGGAAATTAACACCAATAAAATATTTTGGACCATAATCTATAGCTTAATGTTTTTGTAAAATTTAGTACTTGATCACTCCAATAAAGATATGACATGTCATCAGAGTAGACTATTCATAAATAATAGAGATTTTTTGAGATTTGAAATATGAACAGTATGAAAACTAATTAGATACCAGACAAATTACTTGAAATTGCTAAAATGGTTACTATATAATACATAACATGTAAATGACTTTTAATTTGTGTACAGTTTTTCTATGCCTTTTTTGTTTAGGTCAATGAGTTAATTATTTTTTCTAAAAATTCATGACAAAATAAAATTCAAAAAAGAAAATAAAATTCAAAAAAGAAAATAAAATTCACTTCAGATCTTCTGAATTGTACTTTGAAAATGACACAGTGCAGTGTTAAAATGTATAGGAAATAACTGCCAAAACACAATACAAGTAACCTAGGAGACTTCAAATGTTAGTCTAATGAGTCCTTTGTGGTTCTTAGCCTTATTATTGCAATATAATTCTGGATATTTCATTGGAGGGCATGTCCCCAACTGTCTCCCACGCTATTTTTTCTTTTTTAGAGTTCTTAATTCTTTAATGATTACATCATATTTAAGAATATAATTTGTTAGGTACTTAACCCTTAAGTCACTGCTAGGTATAGCTAATATTTATTGTTACTTCCTGTGTCACATACTGTATTAATCTTTTGTGTGCATTATGTTACTCCTCAGAAGAGCCCTCTAAGGTGGATACTGTTGTTACCTCCCATTTTATATCTGATAAAATTGACTTTTAAGGAAGTTATAGTTAAGATTTTAAGTGGCAGATTCAAGATTTACAAGTCTGTAACTCAAGCATTATTGCTCTTATAATTAGCATATTTTCTTTCCAGTCTTTGAAAGTGATTGCAAAAATATATTGGTTGTTGCACTTAACATGTAAAACTTTGAGGTGTTAGATAGGCCATATACAGATTTTCAACCAACCACAGAGTTGACCCTTGAATAATATGGGTTTAAATTACACTGTTCAATTTGGATATAAATTGGCCTCTGCAGTCGAAACCTGTGTTGTTCGAGGATCAACTGTTTTCAAAAAATAATATTAGGATACTTTATTATTTTGTAGATCTTTGGTGTAATAAAAATGTTTATCATTGATTTTTAAAATATATTATTTCTTAGGATTTATTTCTTTTAAAAGATGAAAAATTTTAAATTTACAAATACGTATCAACCTTCTTTGATTAGCAGCATAAATTGACTTTCAAGCTATTAAGTTGCAAGCCAAAGGTTGTTACATTAGGTCATGACATCTTGAAAGCAGCAAATACTTGGCTCACATTCATATAAGAAAAATTAATTTGATTTATCTTGTAAAATATTTGAAATGAGATGTTTATCTTAAACTTTTATTTTAAGGGAAAAATGTGTTTGAAAAGGTAGGGTTAAAAGACTGTTAAACATTATTTCTTTAAAAAATGTATTTTTACATGAAAACAATATATTTACAATGTTCTTGGAACAAAAATTTCTCTTCTATATCCAAGATCTTCTTATTTTCAAAATAAACATTTTCATTTGTCAGCTGAAATTTCTGATTAGAACTAATATTTGTGTATTTTTGTGTTTAGTCAGAATGTAAATTTCACAGTGGGTTTTTAAAATTATCCTTAATTTGGAAGAAAGCAAATAATATGTTTATAAAGTTACTACTGGGGGAAAATGGTAATTTTAATTTTTTTAAAACAAATAATATGATTGCTTATGTTTGTAGTTCATTTTACATGTGTTTAGCACAGGCTGTAAGTTTAAAAATATACTATGGTCTGTATTGATCCAAAAAAATATTTCATAAATTAATATAACAAACGTCAAGTTTTTCATAGCTAAATCTAATTCTTCAAGAAGGAAATTGTTGCCTTCTGTTTAATTACATTAAATGAAATGTGTTTAAATGTTTTCAGCATATTTTGTATACTAAAAAAACAAAAGGGATTAGTATTGAGCCAATGGCCAAGAGGTAATATTACTACCATGTAGACTGTTACAGTGTAAATTGTTTCACTTCCCCAGAATTTTAGAAACTAGAAGTCTGGGAGATGCAGCATCAGCTGTAGTTGGGTGATTCATCTTAAAATTATTATGTGACATGGAGCATATGCCAACTTGCAAAACATGCATAAGTTCATTATGTAATGGTTTGTTTTAGGCATAAAATATCAGCAAGCCATATCTTGAGTGTTTTGTCTTATATTTCCTTGTAGAACTAAATTACATAAGATTTTGGAAAATAATTTGAAATGCTTGCTGACTTGACCTCCCTGGTCAAATATTTGAATGATGGCATTACTGGGTAGATTCTAACCCATGATTCTAATTATGGAGTAAAGAGTAATATCGATATGAGACTGTGTATAGGGTACTTACTCTTCGTATTATACATTAGCCTCCATCATAACACTTATTAAATTTCCAAGTCGAGCAGTTAACTATTGTTGCTGTTCATGTAACAAAACACGCTTATGATAGTAAACTGAGAAGTGCCCCCAAATGCTATTATTTTTAATTCACTTGTAACTGTTAACTCTTGTAATTGTGTATGACACAAAATTTGTAAAAATTTTAGCATGAAAAATAAAAGTTGTATTAGTCAAGTATGTTGGTTATGCTTTTGAAATTATCTTTACATAAATAAATCAGTTTAGATATTGAAAGCCCTTTAGCTTAAAGCCCTTAAGTCCTTACAACCTTTACTCAAATTCCACATTAACATCATCTTTGATTTCTTTTTCTTTCATTCACTTAGATTCTGATTCATTGCTGAATTCTATCTGTTCAATCTCTAATATCTCTGGAGTCTGTCTTATACTTGAAATCTTTTTTCCTATAAAATTATTTGGCCATATTTTTAATCCCTTAATCTTATTTCTTTCAATGCCCAGCTGAGTATTCCACCCCTCTCTCCCTCCAAACATACTAAAACATTTGGTGACATTTCTCCCCACCCCCAATGTGTACTTTTAAAAGAATTGCCCAAGCACAAAAATTTTCTCTTTTTTTTTAACTCAAAACTTTTTATTTTAAACTGAAAAACATAGTGCCAGCTTGGAGTTAGTGTTTTAATTATGGTTAAAAAAAATGGTATGTTCTGAAGTTGTGAAAAATATATCTACACTAATAAAAGACAAACATGCAAATTGACCATAACTTCGCTATGCCTTAAGCCACCCCACCAGCCAATCAGAGCGACTATATGCAAATTAACCCAACCAAGATGGCGGCCGGCAGCCACGGAGCTGGAGCAAGCAGGAGGCTTG
>NW_005371516.1:196581-205075 GCF_000412655.1 Myotis brandtii
CCAGCACAGCGGTGGTGGCGGGAGCCTCTCCTGCCTCCTCAGCAGCACTAAAGATGTCCGACTGCAGCTTAGGTCTGCTCCCTGCTGGTAAGTGGACATCCCCCAAGGGCTGCCGGGCTGCCAGAGGGATGTCTGACTGCCAGCTTGGGTCCAATCCCCCAGGGAGCGGGCCTAAGAGCAGGTGGACATCCTCCGAGGGATCCCAGACTGCAAGAGGGCATAGGCCGGGCTGAGGGACCCCCCACCCCTGTGCACAAATTTTTGTGCACCGGGCCTCTAATATATATATATCTATCTCCTGGTAGAATAATGGGGAAAATGAGATTACCTGGGTATGCTCTACCTAGCCAATTAAGGGAGAAAGAAGAATCATTAACAAGTTCATGAAGGTTGTGTTTTGTTTTTGTTTTGTTTTTTTGGAAAATTAAAAGGTGTAGACCTAGCCAGTTTGCTCAGTGAATAGAGCATCATCGGCCTGCAGACCAAAGGGTCTCAGGTTTGATTCTGGACAAGAGCCTGTACCGTGGTTGCAGGCTCTTCCCCAGCCCGAGCTCTGGTCGGAGCCTGTGTAGGAGGCAACCAATCAATGTGTTTCTCTCACATTGATATTTCTCTCAGTCTTTCCTTCCCTCTTCCACTCTCTGAAAATCAATGGAAAAATATCCTCGGGTGAGGATTAAAAAAAAATAAAATAGAAAATTAAAAGGTGTAAAACACAAGACAAATAGAAAATAAAATTGCAAGTACTTTAAACTGAACTGAGAGCATTACATTTTTAAATGTTTCCAATATATCCAAAGTGACAAGAAAAATTATATCTTAAAATGCATATATTAGAAAATAAAAAGACTGAAAATAAATAATCTATTTCCAACTCATAGTTTAATCACCAGTGGTTGATGATTTGATCAATCATGCCTAAGTAATGAAGCCTCCATGAAAATCCTATATAATCCTGTATAATAAAAGCATAATATGCTAAGTGTCCGATCAATCGGTTGCTGTGATGTGCACTGACCACCAGGGGGCAGACACTCCAACTGGTAGCTTGCTGCTGGGGTCCGGCCTGTCAGGACTGGGCAAGAGATGCTGGAGACACCTGGAGCCCTCCCCAGACAGCCCAATGGGCCCCGATCGGGGCCGGCCTCCATCAGCCCGATCGCCAGCCAGGCCAAGGGATCCCACCTGTGCACAAATTCATGCACAGGGCCTCAAATAAATAAATAAATAAATACACACACCAAAAAAGACAGGGCTTAAAGAGCTTCCAGGTGGATGAATGTATCTAGCTGCTGGGAGGTAGTAAAACTCAGTTCCATGAGCAAGGATGCTCAGGACCCTGTGGCCCTACGTTCATCTGTGTCCTTTATGATATCCTCTGTAATACCCGGTAACTCTAAGTAAATGAGCTCTTGAGCCATTACTGAATCCAAGGAAGGGGTCATGGGAACCGCAGATTTTAGCCAGTAGGTCAGAAATAAGGTGACAACCTGGACTTGCAGTTGGTGTCTGAAGCAGGGGCTGCCTCATGGGACTGAGACCTTAACCTGCCATTTACCTGTGGGATCTGACGCTATCTCCAGGTAGATAATGTCAGAAGTGAGTTAAATCTGTAGCATACCTAGGCAGTGTCCTTTGAGAATTGGAGCATTGTTTGGTAGTGTTGGAAAGCAAACCATCCACTGACCACTTTTTATTCCCTCAAGTATTTTGCGTCTTCTCCATATCTCTTGAAGGAAACAAAATGGCCTTTGAACTTGAGGGATTTCTAAAAGCTGGGTGAGCACTATTTCTGCTATGCTACCTGGAGTGGATGATGGCTGGTAAACTCACAAGAGACAATCCTAGGGAAAATGAGCTAATTTTATAAACGTGAAATGTGATTCTCAGATGCAGAATATTGAAAAGCCAACACTTTCTGCAGGAGCCACTCAGCACTCCAGGGGAAACTTGACCTGTCTGAATTACAGTAAGTTACAATGATAACAGCCAAGTGCACTCACAGGGTTACTGAGATTTGATGACTCAATGGTTGTGGAACCTCTAAAGTTCTGTAAGCATAAATGAATAACATATATACCATTGTTATTTCTGTATTGAATTTCTCCTGATAATTTCTTCTTATAGTCTCTTCTAAGGTAGGCACTGTATGAGACGAAAGTTATAGAAGAAATAAAATATTAAATAATATGTAGTAGTGATTTCTCATGATTCTCATCTTTGATGTTTCTCTCTCTTCCTCTCCCTTCCTCTCTGAAATCAATAAAAATTATAATTAAAATAATAATATTAATAAAATGAAAAATCTCCTGAGAAGATTATGTTGAGGAAACTGCTCTTCTCATCCTTCGTTGTTTTCCTTTTCGCCTACCTGACATCCCTTTCCTCAAGACAAAGGAAGTTTGTCAGGGTGAGAAGGAAAAGAAAAATAATGTCACCTTTTTATGAGAAGAGTAATTCCAAGTGGGACAACTCCATACCAAACTTAGAGCAGGTTCCTCATCCTGGCAGAGGGCAGAGGGGACACAGAGAGATGTGAGGACATCGGTACAAAACGCACACACTTTATGTTCTACCTAGGACTAGATGTGATTGCCAATAAGCATCAGAGTCCTATGCTTCTGATCATGTTTTCCAGTCACTGAATATTCTTGCCAGCACTTTATTTACAGCATTGTTTGAATACAGTTAACCATATTTCATGTGTTGAACATCCTAAATTTTGTCACTCCAGTAGCATTATGATCTATATCATTCTTGGACTTGGACCACAGGGGCCACTACCCCAGCAGGTGCTGGAGTTGTCCTTCACCATGTCACTCCCCACAGGGCCAAGGGCATGTGGCCAACCAGAGACTGTGTTCCACCTTCTAGACCAGTGGTCGGCAAACTCATTAGTCAACAGAGCCAAATATCAACCGTACAACGATTGAAATTTCTTTTGAGAGCCAAATTTTTTAAACTTAAACTATATAGGTAGGTACATTGTTATTAACTTAATTAGGGTACTCCTAAGCTGGCCTTTGCTAAAAACGTCCTCAATCTGATTGAGGTACGTTCGCTGAGGTCGACCCCTTCCAACTCTCCCATCCACACTCGTCTTGTATACTTGTTTCATCTATCTCCTTCCGTTCATCCTCTCTATATGTCCAAACCATCTGGACCTCAAAACAATGTACCTCCCCCGCACTGCATATCCCGTGGCCCGACTGCGCCGTGTCTCCCATCGCCCGACCGACCTACACCCCCCACTTCTTCTAATGCCACTTCTTCAAAATAGACTCGCCCAGGCCGAAAACTGACTTCTGTGCATGGGCCACGAAGTTTCAATTGCACTGTACGTGCGCGCCCACACGTGGTATTTTGTGGAAGAGCCACACTCAAGGGGCCAAAGAGCCGCATGTGGCTCAGGAGCCACGGTTTGCCGACCACTGTTCTAGACCATACCATGGGTACCTGGGACTCAGCACGGTCTGTTCCACAAGTCCCACGCCCACTTTTCAGCTGTCTGGGGTTCTTTCCTAGAGTCTTTCTTCACACAGGCCTGCTTGCAGTGGGGTCAACACTTCTAAACTGTGGGATGTCTATGGATCTTGGCTTTGAGGATGTCCTATGGGCCCTGAAGACCCCTCAAGGGCATGGTGATATTGGGGTATGGAGGGACAGGGAAGAGGAGTGGGAATTGGAATGAAGAAAGCTGGAGGCAGGGGATCAAATCCTGCCATCCCCACATTCAGTTGCAGAACAAAGAAAATTCTGAGAAGTTCAGTTAGAACCTGGCCTTCCAGCCTCAAACTTCTTTCAAGACTTTTTAAAGACGAACCCAGCAGGAGGAGGAGTCTGGGATTCCAGGTACTGACCAGGTTGCATAAAGAGAAACATTAAAGCCTTCGAGACAGATTCCCTTTTCCTGCCTGGGCTGCCTTGCCTCTGTGTTTTTAGCAAATAACTAAATTAATTTTGAAATTGTGCTATCTTACTGTTTTTTTCACCCACATTTAAAAATTTTTTGTTTTAAAGCTGTATTTGTGTGGGAAGCCACCGCTTTCCCAATACTGTCAAAAGAGTGCACCAAGGAACGCGGAAGGCCAATGGACCTTGGACTTAGCAGGGCTGTGTTGAGATAGTGATGGCTCCAAGCAATTTCCTGACCTATTAGCCTCAAAGTAAATGTTTACTGAATCTTGACTGATCTTTACTGACCTTTGAGACGGTCTGTCTGCTACCGGTTTGCCGTGCTTTACTGAGGGCAAGATGTGTATCTAAAACTGAATAAAAAGTGGACTGGCCAGAGTTTCGGTGTGTGCTCTTCACGAAAGAGACACCCCTGACCACCAATGCCTTCTAAATCCATATTTCTTGTATAGCATTTTCATTTGTGCATCTGCCTCTTCTTCAGATCCTAGCTGTGCAGGTTGCGGCATATTTGTTTTTTAAAAGTAGACACTATTTTATTCAGCCATTTGTTGGCTTGTTTGCTGTGTCTTTTGTGAATGAAAAAGGGGTGCTGTAACCAAGAGGAACCTCACAGGGTCATCTGATCATAAATTCCTAACTGGACAGACCAATGTGGGTAGCCACACCCCAGGCATATCACTTTTTTAGTAAAAGTTGTATCTCTGCCTTAAGCAAGTCCTATCCATTGTTTCTGTGCATCTAAATTAATACTTTTGAAAAGTCTTTTTTTCAGACCCTCCCCAGAAGCTAACCTCAAGAAAACACATAATCTTGTTAACTATCCTGTAATCTAGTCCCCTCCTTTCGTTCTCCCACCTTCTTGGGGTTTTCTAGGAGAGGAAAGCTTTATAGAGAAGGTGTTCTGTCAGTAGACCAGAGACAACCGGAGGTGATGTCACATGGGGCAATATGAAAGAATGAATCTCCTCACTCGCTCTAAACTCCTAGCTTTGTCCCATTGGCTGGAGCCAAAGCCTGTGGACAAGGGAATCACTGATGTTTTCCAGATTCAGCATCCTGCGGTACAGAGTGAAAAAATGGAGAAGGTATTTGCATGCAGAGAAGGTAGTCAGTACAGCAATGGAAACAAAACATAAACGAATATCTCAAAAAAATTCCTCCTTTGCAGGAGCAAATTAGTTAAATGTGTTAAAATACAATATAACATAGTGCTTTAAATGAGGTCTCAACTTGGGCTTAATTTACTATGCCATACATCTCTGATGTGTTCCACACCTTTTAAATAAATCCATGGAAAGGTTTAATTAGAAATATGAAAATTACTCTAGAAAAAAATCAATGACTACATTATGTGCCAACAGACTAAAATGATAACCAGCTTGGCGTGATTTTTCTAGCCCTGTGGGGTTTGATATGAGTGCTGTGAAGTGGAATGGAAGGATATGGCGAAACAGTTTCTCAATTGATTTTAATAACCTTTGAAATTAGAAATAGGTGTTCTCTGACAAATAGGTTAACCTTCTCAATTTTCAGTTGAGGTTTTATTACACAGCAGCTTTTCAAACAAATTTTAGTGTTAAAGAAAAGTGGACTTTGTATATACAACTTTATCTTTTTTTAATTGTGCCTTGTCCATTACCCATTTTCTAATTAAGAAAATCATATTCCATATGATAAATATAATAAGAATAACAATTAAGTTTCTTTAAATTTCAACTGAATTTAGAGACTGCTTTTTTCTCGGTATCTTAAAAATTCTATATATCAATCCAGCATCACAATGCTGAGTTTTTTCCTTATCAATGTGACAACTGATTGTGTATAGTTTATTGTCTATCACTGGGAGTAGCTAAGTAGAAAGAGACAACTAATAGAACCATTGAAATTTCAGACACTCTTTCCTGACTCTGTTACTAGCAACAACCTTATCTCTTCATGATAATCAGGTCCCATGACCCCTCCCAGTATAGTAACTTTTTTGTGGGCTCATTTGTCTTTTGGTAGCAGGAATCTAAAATGCCCAGGTGGCAACCACCACTGTAGGTTTAGTTGCAAACCCTTGCTGTGTCCCTGATAGAAAGCATCTCATCCCATACCTCTCTCCAGACCTGTACCTCTAGTTCAGCAGAGCCTAAAGTTGTGAGACAGTTAAGCACACAGTCCCCAGGTGGGTCAGTAGGAGTGATGATGAGAGTCTACCCCCATTCCCATGCCTTGTAGCTTTTAAGAAAATATCACCATATAATGGCTTTTGGTTTAAGTATATATTTGTGGATGAAAAAGGGGTTCTACGGCAAGTAAGCTTATATGGTGATCTGATCATAAATTCCCAACTGGACAGAGCACAGTGGGTAGTTATGCCCCAGACATATACCTTCTTCAGGGTGTTTTCAGCCCTGTACCAGGAAGAGGTAGATGATAGATCCAGAAATTCTTATCACTGGAGTAGGCAAGGACTTAAATCTGCATAACAACTATACTCTTATTTACTGGGCTTTTCCTGGTAATCTCCCACCACTGCCTCCCCGACTCCCCAACATCTGCTATTGTCTTTACAAAGGATGGTATTTAAGGTGGTGGCCTTAGTAATTTTGGTGAGTTACTCAGTCTCTCCCATGTACACAGGAGGTACACATGCTATTAAACTTCAATTTGTTTTTCTCCTGCTAATCTGTCACATGTCAATTTGATTATTAGATCAAAGTTTATATTTACCTTAACTAAGCCCTGTCCATTGTTTTTGTGCATCTAGGGCAGCGATTTGCTATTGGGGTGCCACACAATTTATTTTTATTTTTTATTTTTATTGATTTCAGAGAGGGAGGGAGAGAGAGAGAGAGATAAAAAAAATCAATGATGAGAATCATTGATCTTGATCGGCTGCCTCCTGCATGCCCCCTACTGGGGATCAAGCCTGCAACCTGAGCATGTGCCCTTGACCAGAATCTAACCCAGAACCCTTCAGTTTGCAGACTGACGCTCTCTCCACTGAGCCAAACCAGCTAGGGCGAAAAAAAATTTTTTTAATTTGCAATACCTGACTCTTTAGTCAGGGGCACTGGCCTCTTTTCCTGTAAATTGTCAAATTTAAAAATGACAACAGCCAACACAACCAAAGCTGTCTGGTGTGAATGCCATCTTGAACCATAAATACATGGGTCATATAATAGAGTTGCTTCTTATTGGTCACATGGAATAATAAGGTTGCATTTGATTGGTTAGTTCTTGCTACCAGAAACCCCTATATACAAGTATAAGCAACTGACTTTTTTAAAAGTCACTTTGGCCCGGCCAGTATAGCTCAGTGGATTGAGGGCTATCCCATGGACCAGCAAGTCCCAGGTTTGATTCCCAAAAATGTTTAAAAAGACTTTCACTGCCTGTAAATCCACTGTGTGCCATCTCTTTCATCTTGGCACTGGGAAAGCTATAAAAGAGTCCCAAGGAATAACCACACTAAAACAAAAGTTGGGATGATGATATGCACATGTCAGCATAATTTGAAAGAAAAAATAACATAGATAAAGATGGCCGGGATAACACTCTTACCTCTACATAATCTAGTTTGAAGATAGAAAGTAATTCTTTTCTCTCCAAATATAGACTCAGCTTTGTACACATGAAAATCTTGGTATTTTCTCTTCACAATTGTCCACTCCTGGGTAACTCAGAACCTAGAAACAAAGTTCAGTTTCCTCTGATTTATAGTTAACACTTTGTATCTAAAAAATGTTGGAGTTTAAACAATGTCCCCTCTAAGAAATATTTCCAAGTCACAGTAAAAACACAATTCTTGTAAAGTGACATGTAATTTGGCCTCAGAGTCTCTTTATGACAAATTCTACACTTTTACTAAATTTCATTGTGGTGAAAACTGATGGCCCAACAGTTTGCACTAAGTAACTGAGCATCCTGCCTTTTTAAAAAATTTATAACAGCATTTCAATCAGTAAAAGTTAATATTGGAATCACTTATACTCTTTCTTGTAATAAGTACACCTAGTTTTTATAAGTTTGAAGATATGTTTTCTAAAAGAAACATGATCAATCCCCTTAAGATAAGCATCGATTTACTATTATTAACTGTGTTAATTTAATTTTTAAAACATCTTGTGTCAATCTATGGTTTAAATAGAATTAAATTGCTCTGTTGATCCCTTCATGAATCCTCCAGACATTTTTTGATCACCTACTATATACATAAGGCGTGGTTATGGTGCTAGGAGTGTATAATGGAGTATAAGAGACAGTTAAAATATGCACAGGTCTGGGCATGCAGGTGCTCAGCTGCCTGGGAAAGGAGAGAGAAGCCTGGAGAGGAAAGAGGCCACTCTAGCTGGTGGGACATGATCTGCAGGGTGGCTGGGCTATTGGGGAGTTGTCACTATTCTCTTCTTGCTGACATAACCTGTAGAGTGCTTCCTGCCATGACAGGAGTCTGGACATTAGCCTCCTGTCAGTCGCTAGAGTTACCTCAAGGTGTTTCTTCCCTTTCTATGGGAATATTGAGACACATTCAGAGCTGAATATTTAGGTTACATTTTTATTTTATTTTTTTCCTCTTTATTTCTTAAGA
>NW_005371516.1:205086-219943 GCF_000412655.1 Myotis brandtii
CGCCCCACCCCCACTCTAGGTTACATTTTTAAATAACATGAAGATGCTGCTTAGAAATGCCAAACTTAACTGATTGGAAATATGGGAGAAAACATTCCAAACTTAACAAAACCAAAAAGTCAACAAAAGTTTTGTTAAAATTAAAAAGCAAAATACAGATTCAAAGAAAAAAAGTTGTAAGCTTCTGAGAACTTTCCTAGGATTTTGAAACCTAGGTCATCAGATGGGGCCTAAAAATACAGAACTTTGTATGTGAAATAGAAATTTTTCCTGTAAATGAAAGGAACATCTGGGTGGATTCAGATGAAAACAGAATGCCACAATCAGCTTATAATACAAGCCAATTCAAATGGAAAGAGACGATTCTCTAAAAAGAAAACCCATTTTGAGAATAAAGCAATGTACTGAAAACCTACAATTTATTCTTAATGATGCTTCATTTTTCATTTGTTTTATAGCAGCCTTCTACCCAAGGGGCAAAGATTGACAGATTGTTTCTTAGTCCCTTAATTTTAGCTGTCCCCTTAACTCTGACTCTGAGGCTAGAATGCACAAACAGGACAATTAATCAGAAGGAACCAAGGAGCTTTTAAAATTATAAGGTAGAGGGCGGAAGAAAAATGTGCTGAAAAATTCCCTTTACATGCATCCTTAATAATTAATTAAAAGTACCTATTTGCTGGGCCCAGTTATGTATTTTTCAAGACAGATACATTTGTTCATGGTTTTCCCTGTCTAACTTTAGGCAACATAGAGAGTGCTTTTCACATTTTCTCATTGACATTACACTCCAGTCAATTTATTTAAAACTAGAGACCCAGTGCACAAAATTCGTGCACTGGTAGGGTCCCTATGGGCTGCCAGCTGCTGGCCAGGGCCTCCCTCCCTTCCCCTTGCCAGCCCCGCCCCCTAGTCAAACTCCCAGACAAACTCCTGGTGAAGGGGACAATTTGCCTACTTTGCTTTTATTATATAGGATTAGAATAAATTGAGTTTAGTTTTAGAAATATTTATACTTCCCATGTTCTCAGCACTTTGAAAACACAAAGTATGCCTTTGTTGGTTTGTAGTAAACTTTAAACATTTATTTATTTTTTTAAAAATATTTTTATTTATTTCAGAGAGAAAGAGAGAGGGAGAGATAGAAACATCAATGATGAAAGAGAATCATTGACCAGCTGCCTCCTGCACGCCCCCTATTGGGGATCAAACCCACAACCCGGGCATGTGCCCTTGACAGGAATCAAACTGGGACCCATCAGTCCTCAGGCTGACACTCTATTCACTGAGCCAAACTGGCTAGGGCTAAACATTGTTTTAAAAGAAATACACTGTTGCTTTAGTCAGTAATCCTCTGAATTGGGGATTTCTCTTTAGCTAAATCTAAAACTTCTGAGACAAGCTTACATTACCTCCAAAACATAGATACCAGTCCTTTTTAGTCTCATGAATTATACTAGACAAGATCTTATTAGATGTTTTTCCCCTGATTTAAGTATTTGTTTGTTTAATGTTTTGTTTTTAATATATTTTTATTGATTTCAGAGGAAAGGAAATAGAAACATCAATGATAATAGAGAATCATTGATTGGCTGCCTCCTGCATGCCCCCTACTTGGATCAAGATTGAAACCCAGGCATGTGCCCAGACCCACCAGGAATTGAACCGTGACCTCCTGGTTTATAGGTCGACCAACACTCAACCATTGAACCACACTGGCTGAGCTACACGTTTTATAATGTCATAGTTGAACTATATTTTATCTGTGCTAAAATATTGTAAATAATTTCCTTTACGTAAGCATTAAAATATTTTTTGACCTAACAACTAGAAGCATGCATATCAAGGTAAAAAGTTGTCATAGTAGCCTTTATTACTATTTTATTTCTGTCATTGTCAGATAGTTAAAAGCACAGTCAGGTCAGAATGAAAGCCCAAGAAAGAGGGACTGGTTAGAGATGCTTTGGAGTGGACAAACGGACCTAGTTAATTCTCATCTCAAGGACCTGGGTGAGACTATGACAGGTTATGTTTTTTGAAATAACCATTGGGTAGACCAGGGTAGTTGGTTAAGTTTTCCTACTAATAACTAAAAGTAGGCGTGTTGGGAGTGAAAAAACAAGCTCTGGAAATGGTGCATATATGCTTCAGTTTCATTGCACTTTCCAGGGAGCCTAAAATGACGCTGGACTATGGCAGTGCCCATTCTCATATGTATTAAAAGTAGGTGGTCAGGGAGTGTTGATAAAATATAGACAGGGGTGAAGAAGTTTTGTGCTAATGTGACAGCTTTCCTTTATGGTATGGAATTAGTTTCTTCCACTTATTTTTATTCTGTTCTTCCTTCTTAACTTACAGTGATTTTTTTTCTTTATATATGTCATTAATATAGTAATTGCCTATAAATAAGAAATAAAACTGTATACAAAAATTAGCAAAGCATTTTTATGATTGGCATCCATCTTTTACATCAGTAAGAAAAAAACATTTTGGATTATGAATTCACTTTTCAGTAGTCTTTATTTTTCTTTTTCTGAAAGCTTTTGATTGATGGGGAATATAAGACATTTTTGGGGGGCTAGCAATCTGAATCTGTGCCAGTAACCTGCCTTCTAATGCACACTCTTGCTAGCCGATGATTAACTCCGTCGATGCCTGTCCTGTCTTGCAGAACCTGTTTCCCAGAACACTCCCATTTTACAGAGACTATAGACCATGAACCATACACAAGCCCAGGAGGGGGTTGTAAGCTCTGGTGCCAGGCCAGGCCTTTGGGTGTGGTCCCACGTCCGCCATCCCAACACACGGGGCTTTTCGCAAAGCCCACGAAAGGTCCGGAAGTCTGATCAATATTTGGGGGACAAAGAAACCAAAGGGGATAAAGGAAAAGCTTCCTCCATATTCACTCAGGGATTTGGAGAACTGACCCCCTGAGTCACTGAACTAGTACATCTGAGAATAAATGGGTTTTTCCTGGATCTCCGAGTACTCCCTGTGTATTTTTTGGTCTCCTGGTAAATTCTGTAACATGATCACATTAGGCCAAATCTCTAAACATTTTTTTTTCTTTTTTATGAGATTCTCCATTTCCATTCAACAATGTCCATTCTGTTGCCAGAGGTGCTACATTTGGAGAATTGCTCTGCCCCTTTTATTTACAGTGGAAAAAGGTTTGCTTATTTATCTTTAATATTCTTGAAGCAATTTCACATAAAATACTCAGTGATGATTGGCATGGCAATATTCAGGTGAAGCAAAAAAAAAAATGATTTGTTTTTCCTGGTTTATTTGGGAATTGCTCGTGATTCCGAAGAATTCAATTCAGTCTTGTTTTGTTAGGGACAAAAATAGAATATTGGGGACTAGCTATAGTTATAAGAAATATTAATCATGCTCTGTTAATTGTGATTGCCTTGTTCTGATTAAAGAAAAGACATTCTAACTTGGCTGGGAGTTGTACACCCCTAGGACCTGGGAGTCAACCTTGGACCTAGGAGTCAACTTTGGAATGCGGTCCATTCTCATTCAAGAACTGCCTATTAACATGGAAAGATTAACAACCTTGTTGCCTAAATGATGGAGTCCTGTCCCAGCTCTCGTTGCCTACTTCCCCATGCCTGTAATTCCTACTTCCCCAGGTCATCTTTGTCCTTTGCAGAGCAGGTTTTTGTGGATGACCGGCTGCTCTCCCATTCTGCTGGCAGCATTGGAATAAATGCTCATATATGACTCAACCCTGTCTCTGCTTCATTGGCTCAAGTAGTGACAAGCAGCCCAGACCCATTGGTTGTCCCATTGCAGTTTGAGGAAAAATACCCTTTGTGCTTTTGTGTCTTTCATAAATAAAAGAATAAAGCCCAGCTTCACAAAGAAGTGAAAACATTAACACTATTCAGGTCGAGAGAGGGAACTAAGTGCCCTGACAACTCCCTTCTCCTGGCCTTAGATCTCTAAGGTTCAGTTCCTCCTGGGCTGTTGGACTGAGGGCCTCAGTTCTTCCTGGTTGGGCTGGAGACCTTCCTCAGTTCTTGGAAATATATAGATCTTTTCATAGATAAACTGACCTCTCAGCAAATGACTTTCTTCAGAGCAAGCAAGATAGAGCAAGAGGAGACTGAAGAGAGAGAGAGAGAGAGAGAGAGAGAGAGAGAGAGAGAGAGAGAAAGGAGCTCCAGTAATTTTATAACCTAATTTCCAAAGTGACAGTCATTACTTCTGTCATATTCTATTTGTTAGAAGTGAATCACTAAATCCAGCCCACCCTCAAAGCAAGGAATTACATAAGGGTGTGAATAACCGAAAGCGGTAGACTTTGGGGACCATCTTAGAGATTGCCTAGCATAGGCAATAAACACAAAATACAGGGGTGTATTTTGTGTTTATTGGGGTGGAAAGAAGCAGGATTATAAGAGAGCTTAGAGGTTGGCATTGGCATATTTCTGAATTGGATGATTGAATTGTAGGTGTTCATTTTGGTATGTTTTTTAACTTTATAGATACAATATTATTTTCCTTCATATATATAAAATATATTTTTTTCAAAATGAAAGAAAGAGTTCATCTTCTGAAACAAAACATCTGTACATATTCAAGACTGACCCTTAATAACTTTAGTTCCTATTGAAAATTAGCCATTGCATTTCATCTGATTTATGAGTTCTGAGGAAGGTCACTTCATTCCTTCACACCTCAGGTTATATATGTCAAACGAACACTGTGCTTTAAGTCTATCTCTAAAGTAAAATGTTCATGAACTCATTTTAAAGTATCTTTAATTTAGTCTTTTAAAGTATCTTTAATTCAGTCTTTTAAAGTTTCCAAAATTTTCATATTAAAGGCACTCTACAAACTTATAAGAAGAAACATTATTTTGTGGTGTCTTTGCTTTCATAAATTTAGGCAAATGTGAGCTTTGTGTTTGAATGATGCAATAAACCTAACTCTTTGCTGTAAATGTGACCTGTAAATATTAGAATTAATGCAAACAAAAGAACTTGGTTCCATCATTTTGATATGTAATATTTCTCTCCCATCTATCCCATTGCCTGGTATTATAAGAAATATAGTTTGATAACATGAATCAAGCTAATGACATTAGCCCATGACTGATTACCTGTCCAGTTTGGCCTCATGAAAATTCCGAGCAATTAATTTTAATTTTATGATAACACTCATGGGATTGTAAACCATTCTCATTAACTTAAATTCACTCGTTTCCTACTCAAATATATATGCAGTACTGAATTAGCAAAATCGTTTACTCTAAAAAGAGTATAATTATAAGTTTCACAACAAAAATTTTATGAAAATGACACAAATTTTTAAATTAATTTTATTGCCCCTTTTCAGTTAAGAAAAACTATGTAGCAGTTCTTTGATTTTCAACTTACATTATTCTGAATGTCTCTTAATTGGTATTTTAAGAAAGCTTCATTGTTGGAGGCAAATGGGAGATTCTACAAAAACATAAATTACAAAATAACATGACTACTATACAATTTTAAGCAGTACAAATATATATGACGTATTAAGTAAAATCCATCTAAATCAACCCTCAGTTCCTAATTCCACTGACCTGAGGTAACAAATTTTAAAAACTTGATGTTTGTCTTTTTAGAAATGTTCTGTTATTAAAAACATATATGTGTTTACACATATGCAAACACATACACATTTTAAAATGAGACAATACCATAATTGTGGTCTGGAAATTTGCCTTTTCAACAGTAAATATCCATATTTATAAGATACAACTCTACATGAATCACTGATTATTGACTGTATAAAAATTCCATAGTTGGATCTATAATCATTTAACTATTTTTCTGTTGATATTATTTAAATATTTTATGTATTAATCTTTATTTTCTATTATTTAAAAAAATGCCCAAATAAACTCTTGGCTCTGAAATTGTTATTCTAATAATTAAAATGAATTATTAGAAGAGTAATTTAAATTTTTTATGTCCTTCCTTATATTGCTGTATCTCTCAAAATTCCTACTTACAGGTAGGAATTTCATAGCACTGCTCTTATTAGTGGATGTTATAGGCTTTATATTTGGGCCTCAATAAGAGGTTACAAATCTTGACTTTAATTTTCATTGTTAATTCAATTATGATTACATATTAGCTAAAGAATTCATAACAGTATGCCAATTTCAACTCAAATGAAAAGCTTAAAAATAGTTTTAAATATTTTATTTCTTTTAGCATAAAAACCATGATATGGTAGTGTAAGAGTGTTTATTTTTCTCTGGCAGTTCCGTACATATAAACAAGAATTTGCTTCTTAAAAAAATAATGAGCAGCAATAATCTTAATTAATTGCAATGCGGCTTTTGCAAAGAGCTTGGGGCCTAATTAGTTAAAAATCTCATCTGTAATATTTTCAGCATGAGTAGTCCATCAGAAATTACAAACTGATTATTCATTTTAGTGTCAACCATGCTTGTCATTTTAGTTTTCCCTGAGGGTTGGGGAATCTAACTTTCTTTCTAGAAAGTTGTCTCAGTTGTGCTTAGTGAGATAGACAGGCTGAGCCTGTGCTCTGTCCACTTCCATGGATTGGTAAAGGATTTTTGTGTTTTAGCGGAAACTCAGTATTTACCCACCGGGAAGGCTATCATGGAGTTAAAACAATTAGAATAGGAATTAGTTGGGTTTCACAGTAATTGGAAGGTAGATCATCTAAGAGCTGACAGGTAGTGCTCTGCCTGGCATCTTTGTTTTCTCATTGCAGGAGTTCTCTTAATAGTTTGGTTTCACAGTAATTGGAAGGTAGATCATCTAAGAAGAGCTGCCAGGTAGTGTGCTCTGCCTGGCATCTTTGTTTTCTCATTGCAGGAGAAAAAAACATCAGGCTATTTCTTGGCTGCCTCCTTTTTAATGTGCATCTAAGATTGGGAGCTTTTTCGAATATATTACGCATCAGGACTTTATCATTAACTGTGAGCTGCCTTCAGTCTGCTCTAGCCCGTTGCCCTTCTTGATTCAACCATATGGCTCTAGAAAAACCTCTCTGCAGAGCCAGGCACACAGCCATATGCCAACCCTCAAAACAAGCAATTCTGGTTTTATGCTCCGGCAATGCCAATTTCCATTTCCTATAGTTATGTCTTCTGTTATGGGGAGAAAAAGATAATGAAAACATTTCTTTTTAAAATACTTGTCCGACTCATGTGAAGCATGATGCATTTTCTCCGGGAAGGTGCCCATATTTTTGACCAAACTTTGCTGCTGCCTTGTAACTTTTTTCCTAGATTGAACCATTCTACTCTTCCATGTAGGCCACTGTGTAGGAAATGAGGTCAGACTATACATGTCATGTCTAATGCTTTATTTATTTCAGTTGTAATGCTGTAGCAGGGTATGCTTATGGCATTGCACTGAAAATGGCTGGATTCTTTGATATGGAGAGATAGGTTTCAGGTCAACTCCAACGAAAGAATTGATTGTTATCACAAGAAGGGATTTTTAAAAAGATCCTGTCCATTTCCACAGTCCTCAGAAATTGTCAATCATCAGTTAGAAAGCATCAGCAGAGAACACTGGGGTGGCAAAGAGCAGTCAGAGTAAGGGATGAGCCATTGGCAGCTGCCATTTCCATCAGCTAATATAGGAGGCATCATCAAAGTCTTCCCTAGAAATAAAGGGCAGTTCTTGGTGGCTAAAATCACAACTTGGGGCCACGGAAAAAGGCAAACCCTAAGAAGTTCCTAATCAGAACCCTCAACCAGAGAGGAACATCTCAGCTCAAGAAGCAGTGAAGGAAATGCAGATGGAGATCCTCAGATGCTAGAATGAGAATCCAAACTAGACCATAAGACTACTGCTAGGCCACACTAGCGCGGATTCCCACTGGTTCCTTGGTGAGGAAGATGGAAGCTGAATAGCAGAATTCACTCTGTAAACGTTTGATCTTTATCTATATCTATTTATCTAACTATTGTACATTGGGATTATTCTCACTATAATGTTTGTGTTTAAGAAGTCTTAGTATTTTTTTCAAGTTCATAGTGTCTCAGATCAAAGGTTCTCCAGGCATTGCCATGTACAAGATGTATAGCTAGGGGACCCTCCTTACTTCAGACAAAATCATGGTGCCAAGAAGGAGCATATTCAGGAAAGCATTATCCTTTACAAAGACGTTTTTCTCACCCTAGCTGGTTTGACACAGTGGATAGAGTGTTGGCCTTGGGACTGAAGGATCCAGGGTTTGATTCTGGTCAAGGGTACATGATCCCCAGTAAGGGGCATGTAGGATGCAGACAATCAATGATTCTCTTTCATCATTGATGTTTGTATCTCTCTCTCCTTCTCCCTTCCTCTCTGAAATCAATAAAAATATATTTTTTAAAAAAGACTTTTTTCTCTCAGGGTGTGCTGCCTATTGATTTATGATTATTTGTCAGTGACAAGGAAAAAAAGATATCATTTTGAAATACCTGAGAGTATTGGCTGTTATAATTGCTAGAATTTTCCAAGTTCAATGTATATATGAAAAACAAAATGTTTCTGCTTATCTTAATACCACTCACAACAATTTTAATCTCATATATATTGAGGAAGGTACCAGATCTTCAAATGAAAGTAACATCCCTTACTAGCACAAATAGGGATTGTTAACAGCACTCAGTCAGGTGACTACAGTTATTGATTAATCACTAGGCGTAATAAAGATGTCTAGGCTCACAGAAAAGACCCATGTTGTGTCAATGAAGAATTTTATTTTTGAAAAGATGTCGCGTTTGCACTAAATGTTTAATATGCTCCATTTCCAAAGTTGGATTTTTCATTTCAGGCCCGTTACCTGGGAATTGAGCATCTAGCACCATCTGCAGGCAAAGATCTGCTAATTTCACAAAAGCTTTACAACTGAGGTTAAAGTTAGTTCCATATGACGGAGAGGGCTGTGCTTACAATAAAAATATAAACTGAAATGCTATCTAGTTTGTCTTCCTTTTATTCTCTCAGAGCGTTCACAGTGGCCACCTTTCTGATTGGGACCAGGGGGCACAGCATCTAGGGTCCACAATACCTTTAAAGGCTCATGGGAACGTTTTAATTTCTTTTAAACTCAGAAATAAAAATGAACTTCTAGGTCAAAGAAAATGTTTTAACATATGATGTGCATATACCAATCCATCTTATAGAATATAATTTTTAATGTTTTTAAGTGGAGAAAGGGGTCTGGGAAGACACATGTGCCTAGAGCCCACAGAGGTCCTACTGGCAGGCTGATTGCTCAATGCTGAAGGACCACGAAGAGTCAGGAGCCATAATCAACTTAATCCTTATAAATCCTTGCCAATTTAGAAAATTTGTCATTATATATCAGCTGCTTTTAGCCTTTTTGTCTGTTTCTTACTAATGCTATGCCAGAGATGATTTTAAATTTATGTTCACATATCTTTCTTTTTTCTCACACATTGTTTAATCGATGCTTTTAAAAAATAAATTCTTTAATTAGGGAACAAGAAACACTAGTATACAGTAATCATTGGAAAACCTAAAACCCAAATGAGGAAGTTTGTCATCATTTCCTAGAGTGGTTCCACTGATTCATTTTTAAAAAATATATTTTTATTGATTTAAGAGAGGAAGGGAGAGGGAGAGAGATAAAAACATCAATGATGAGAATTACTGATGGCTGCCTTCTGCACACCAGGGACTGAGCCCACAACCCGGACATGTGCCCTGACCGGGAATCGAATCGTGACCTCCTGGGTCATAGGTCGATCTTCACCCACTGAGCCATGCCAGTGAGGCCACTGATTCATTTTTAGCAACAAAAACATATAATAAAACCTGTATATTGGGCATTTAAAAATATTTTTATTGATTTCAGAGAGGAAGGAAGAGGAAAAAAGAGATAGAAACATCAACGATGAGAGAGAATCATGGATTGGCTGCCTCCTGCACACCTCACATTGGGATTCAAGCCCAAACCCAGGCATGTGCCCTGACCAGGAATCAAACCATGACCTCCTGGTTCACAGGTCGACACTCAACTACTGAGGCATGCTGGCCAGGCTATATTGAGTACTTATTAAATGACACTCATTGTGAAAAAATTATTTATAATAATCTCATTCTAAATTAAAAACACCGGTTTCTCCTTACAAGTGAAGGAATTAAATATAGAGGGAGGTGAAACTCTGTGAAAGTCAAGGCATAGCTTTTTCTGTCAACCCATGACATGGATTGAAAAAATAGGGAAAGATACTCAAGTAAGATTCCTTATCAAGTGGTCATGAGCCATTAAAGTCATTGAAAATTCTTGGCTTTTTAAAAAAAAATAAGTGAGCCCAGTTTGAGCTTCGACCTCTGAACTAGGAGGTCATAGTTCGATTCCTGGTCAGGGCACATGCCTGAGTTGTGGACTTGATCCCCAGTGTGGGGCGTGCAGGAGGCAGCCAATCAATGATCCTCTCTCATCATTGATGTTTCTAACTCTCTCCTTTTCTCTCTAAAATCAATAACAATATGTTTTAAAAAAATAAGTGATACTATGCCATTGAAATAAATAAATAATAGCCCTCCATATGAGACAGATGTGCATTCAAATACAGCCACTTTAAATGTAAGCAGGTACTAGGTGTGAAAATAGCATTTAAAAAATAAGCAAAAAATTAAATTTCTTTTCCATAAATTTATTAAATTACTTTCTTTTCTAAACTCATTATATTTCTAAAACATTTCTTTCATTTGCATGAGTCATTAGCTTTCATAGGAGTGCTTTTATAAAATCTGTAAACTATAGCATTTCTTCATTATTAGCATATACAGGTCTATTAAACCCTATGTAATAAAAGCCTAATATGCTAAGTGTCCGATCGTCTGGTCACCCATTTAACCAATCAAAGCGTAATATGCTAATGATATGCTAAGGCCGCTCAACTGCTCACTATGACCACCAGGGGGCAGACTCTCTGACCAGTAGGTTAGCTTGCTGTTGGGGTCTGGCCGATTGGGACTGAGCATGACGGGCAGGACATGCCCTGGAGCCCTCCTGTGGTTCCTCATTGGCTGGTCAACCTCCCGTGTCCCTCCCCGGCCCCAATTGTGCACTGGTGGGGTCCCTCTGCCTGGCCTGCGTCTTCTCGCAATCGGGCTGAGGAACCCTCCCCCGAGTGCATGAATTTCGTGCAGTGGGCCTGTAGTCTATTATAAATGGATAGCCTACTGATTAATATTTTAATGAAAGCTTGGGATTTGTGGTGTGAATCTAGGAAATATTTATGAAAAATTTTAAGTGCTGGTTTAGAGCCCTGGCCAGTTTTGCCCAGTGGGTAGAGCATTGGCTTGAGGATTGAAAGGTCCCGGGTTCGATTTCAGTCAAGGGCACATACTTCAGTTGCAGGCTTTATCCAGGTGCATGCAGGAAGCAACCAATAGATGCATCTCTCTCATCATTGATGTTTCTATCTCTCCCTCTCCCTTTCTCTCTTAAATCAATAAAAATATATTTAAAAACATAAAGTGCTGGTTTAGACATTTCAGAATCAATCCCTGGGCAATGATAACTTTATAACCATAAAAAGTATATATTGAAAATCAATTATATAAGGCTACTGATAAATTTGCTCCATTGTATATCAAGCAAAGGAGGCAAAGAGACAGATATTAAAATTATCTCTATTTCCATAGTAAAAATTTCAGTTCCAATTCTTAACTTTATTTTTTTTTCATTTTTATCTAGAGTACTTTTTCTTTCTAGTACTCACATTTTCACAAGAGCTTAAAATTTTAAGTACACACTAATTGTTAAAGGTTTATTTTGCATTTATATGTTTGTATGTTTTATAACAAAATAAAACATTGTGAAATGTTCAATTCTCTTAATTCTTTAAAACTTTTAGCAAATATGAAATGATAAATCAAAATCTTATTAATTTTGACATTAAACTTTATTACTTAAAAGATTCTTATCAAAGTTAGCAATAATTTTATTTTGATAATGTCTCACTTTATCTTATACTTTAGACATGTCTCACTAAGTCCCTTAGAAGTTTCTAGAAGATTCTTGAGTAACCTTATATCTGTGATTTTGAACTCTATATCCAGTAGTTTTATTTCTTCCATTTCTTTCATTTGTGACATGTTTCTTTGTCTCAACATTTTGGCTGCTTCCCTGTGTTTGTTTCTATGTATTGTGTAGAACTGCTATATCTCCTTGAGTTGATAGAGTGGCCTTGTGTAGTAGGTGTCCTATAGGGCGCAGTGGCTCAGCTTCCTCAATCATCTGAGGTAGACACTCTAGGTCAGTGATGGTGAACCTTTTGAGCTTGGTGTGTCAGCATTTTGAAAAACCCTAACTTAACTCTGGTGCTGTGTCACATATAGAAATTTTTTGATATTTCCAACCATAGTAAAACAAAGACTTATATTTTTGATATTTATTTTATATATTTAAATGCCATTTAACAAAGAAAAATCAACCAAAAAAATGAGTTCGCGTGTCACCTCTGACACTTGTTGTAGTGAGACTGGATTGCTGTTGGTGTCACTGGGAGGAATTGACCTCCAGGCCAATTGACTGTGAGGACCAGCTGCTACTACAGTGGGAGAGCTGCTGTGTAGGAGATACCTCTATGGAGCAGGACTTGCTTCAGTGGAGCTTTGGTGCTCACTGAGTCTGCCCCTTGAGTGTGTTGTTTATGGATGTGTAGAGTTGTCATCGGATATGGTCTGACACTGACCACTGGGTACACTGGCTCTTGGGTCTCCAGGGAGGAGTAAAGGCAGCTACTGCCCGGAGGCCACCCAGCAGGAGCTACAGAGAGATCTGAAGATTCCTCCTCTTTGTATTGGGTTTGGAAGTGCCCAGAAAAGGCCCAGCTGTGAAGCAAGGCAGGCTGGTGCTGGTGCTGGTGCTGGGTCTTGGGCCTTCTATTGATAGGTTTGGAGCTCTCTGACTCCCTGCAGCTTGTTTGACAGATTTTACCCTGAGCAAGGAGAGGCCATTTATATGCAAAAGCTGCTGCTCACATCTTGGGTGGAGTTGTAATTGGATGAGGCGGGTTCTCAGGGAATCACCAGGGTGGAGCAAACAGAAATGGCTGCCAGTCAGCCCTGCGACTGACCAGGGAGGTCCCAGCATAGGAAAAATGATCCCTGCAAGCACCTCCAACTGGGAGAAAGCCGCCTCCAAGTTCCTGCCCCGATGCCAGACAATCCAGTTCCTCCTTGTATGTGTCTGTGTCCCCCAGAGCTTCGCCCTGGCATTGGAGCTCAGAGGAAGCAGGACCTGGTAAGTTCATTTTATGGTGCTGGCCTTTTAAGAGGAACAGCTGGGTCTCCAGCAGTCTCTGAGTCACTGAGCCCCAATCTGCATTGGTTTTTACAGCTGAGGTTACGGGGACTTCTTTTCCCAGCTCTGGGACCCTGGGCTGGGCATCTGGTGTGGGGCTGGGACCCCTTGCTCCTCTGGGTGGCCTCCGCAGAGATGACCTCTCTCCTGATTAAAAAAGCGGCACACGTGGTGCTGGACCAGTCTGTTCCACACCTCTGCACCTCCTACCAGTGTCAGTGTGCTTTCTTCTTTACTTCTGTATGATGGTTGTTCTGTATTTTAGTTGTAATTTTGATGTGGTTGTGGGAGGCTGCGAGTACGGGAGTTTGCCACCATCATGGCCTCTGAGAAAATTCTTATAACAGTAATAACTTCTAAATAAATGTTCCACATAAGGGGGAAAGGTCAAGTGAATTGTAGTGTTAGTATTATAGAACTTAATATATCATTGAGAGTTTGTTTTTAAGGACATGGACATGATTTTAAATAATATTGAGTGAAAATAAACATAATATAAATTTATAATCACTACACTTATTTTTCATGAGAGGTATCTGCTTCAATAGCTCATACTGCAAACTGGTATAATTCAAGATAATACTCCCTTTGGTATAAATGCAGCATTTACAGGTTGTTTTCCTCAGGACTGGCATGAATGGTTGGGCAGGATGTGTAATGCACAAGCCGCACAGCTAAGGAAGAGCTGTTCACGTCACAGACATCATGGATTTGAATACTTAAGAAACAATTTTCCTGAAAAAGGCAATAGGACATCTTGTTAAATAATGTCATCGAGCCGGGCTGGCATAGCTCAGTGGTTGAGCATTGACCTGTGAACCAGGAGGTCACAGTTTGATTCCCAGTCAAGACACATGCCTGGGTTGTGGGCTTGATCCCTTGCAGGAGGCAGCCGATCAATGATTCTCTCTCATCAGTGATGTTTCTATCTCTCACTCCATCTCCTTCCTCTGCTGAAATCAATAAAAACATATTTTTTTAAAATGTCATCAATACTTAGATAGTTTCTGGACAGTTGGAAACAAAGCATTTCGAGGAAGGGGATTTTTAAAAGAGACACATAATGGAGGAGCATTTGACATATTGCCACCCCGCTCCCCTGCACATGTCATCAGTTTGGCTCCAATAAGCTCATCAAAATTCTCTGAGGGTCTGGACGTCCTTACGTCACGGGCGGGCACGCAGTGCGTCAGGACCCGAGGAAGCCCACCGGCTTCCTGCCTCCCATCCCGCCAACCGGCGAGTTTCTCTCAGGATTCTCGGCCTCCTGCTCTCAGTAGCCGGCCATGACTTTATTTAAGCTGCTCTTCGGAAACCCTCAAGGTGGGTAAGGATTGAGATAACCGGGGAAAGAAAAAAAGAGGTGCCGCTTTCATTTCGGCTTTTTCGTTGGATTGCTTACCGAGGCTAAACGAACGTTGTGCTGGGCCCATGAGAGACCCAGCTCCCTCTCCCCAGGAGAGAGGACACTTGCTCCCCCAGCCCCCGTGGCCGAGGTGCCGGCACTCAGACTTCAGCCCTCTGCATCCGGAGTGGCGGGCAG
>NW_005371516.1:220092-225932 GCF_000412655.1 Myotis brandtii
AGGCCCTTGCCCGGGACTCGTAGGGGAATCAGGGTTTTTGAGGCTTTGCCTTCGGAAAAGCTGCCCTGGGCGTAAGGCAGGGCTGAAGGATGCCCGGGACTCGGAGGGGAATCGGGGTTTTTGAGGCTTTGCCTGCGGAAAAGCTGCCCTGGGCGTAAGGCAGGGCTGAAGGAGGCCCACTGCGTTTGGCTTGTGCGGAGACAGGCATGTCGGGCTGGTCTTCCCTAGAATTTCGTTAGACCTGCAGGTCTCACAGTGATCCCGGGAAATCATGCCCCAGCGGCTAATAGGGCCTGACCGTGTGGCTCAGTGGCTGCGCACCGACCTATGAACCAGGAGGGCCCGGCTCGATTCCCATTGTGGGGCGTGCAGGAGGCAGCCCATCAGTGATTCTCTCCCGTCATTGATGTTTCTCTCTCTCTCTCTCCCTTTCCCTTTCTCTCTAAAATAAAAAATACATATATTTTTCAAAACTAACAACAACACTGAAAAAACCACTAACGTGGCTGAAATGGGGACCCTTGGATAGTTCTAAATTAACTTTACTGTGCACATTAGAAAAAGCTGGCTATAATGTTAGGCAGAATGAATGGAAAATGAATTGGTCTCTCCAAGCTTCAAAAAGAAGATTTAGATAAATACCTCAACTAGGATGTCATTGAGGTGTCAAGCCAGTTCTTTGAGGAATTAAAAATGTCTGTCCCGCCCGGCCAGTGCTTGAGTCGATTCATGCACCAACTGCTCAGGGCACATGCCTGGGTTGGGGGCTCCAAAGCATGCAGGAGGCAGCTGATCGATGTTTCTCTCTCCTTTTCCCTTCCTCTCTCGAAAAATTAATAAAAACCTGTTTTAAAAAATTTCTGTCCTAATTTTATTTTATCTTTTTAAATTCTCACCAACTTCAATGTGACATAGAAACATCGATTGGTTGAAACATGTAATACTTTAAACCAGGGGTCCTCAAACATTTTAAACAGGGGGCCAGTTCACTGTCCCTCAGACCGTTTAAAAAAAAACTAGTCGGCTGCTAAGCAACAGGCAGCAGCGGCAAAAACAACCCGGGGGCTGGATAAATGTTTTCGGCGGGCAGCATGTGGCCCACGGGCCCTAGTTTGAGGACCCCTGCTTTAAACAATAAAAAAAAAAACCACAATAATTGGTTGCTTCCCACATACACCAAAACGCGGGCGGGGGAGAATCCACAACCCTCCGGTGCATAGGTCGATGCTCTAACCACTGAACCATGCTGGCCAGGGTTGTCCTAATTTTAAAAGGGGGCTGGTCATTTGGAACTTGACTTGTTATGGAATTTACAATGTAAATTGTAAATGCCTCCAGGGAAAATTTGGATTCAGTCGTCCTTTTATAAGCTAGTGAGTTTTTCTAATGGTCAAACGGTTTGTTTGTGTCTGTCCATGTTGTACATGTGAGATAATTTTCTACCTCTGGATGGTGTTGTTAAAAATTAATTCAAAGGTGAAGGCTTGTAAGATTTGGGTATTCTAAAAGTCTCAGAAATATAGAAGCTAACACAAATCCTTTTCAAGTTCATGTGACCTAAGATTAATCTTTAGTAAATAAAAGTTACCTTAAGTTTGTTGGTTTAAGTAAAACAGACATTTATTTTGTCCGGTTTTAAAAAAATAATTCCATGTTAGTAATGACTTTTAGGTCTAATATAACTGATGTTTCTAGAGGTTATAAAATGTCCAAGCCAAAGGATGCTAATTGCTTATTTAGGTTTCATTAGAAATTGAGTTTTTGTTGTTTTTTTGCTATAATTGCTTTTTTTAATCATTCAATTTCATGAACATCTAGCGGTTCTCAACCTATGGGTCGCGACCCCTTTGGGGGTCGAATGACCCTTTCACAGGGGTCGCCTAAGACCATCAGAAAACACATATATAATTACATATTGTTTTTGTGATTAATCACTATACTTTAATTATGTTCAATTTGTAACAATGAAAATACATCCTACATATCAGATATTTACATTATGATCCATAACAGTAGCAAAATTACAGTTATGAAGTAGCAACGAAAATAATTTTATGGTTGGGGGTCACCACAACATGAGGAACTGTATTAAAGGGTCGCGGCATTCGGAAGGTTGAGAACCACTGATCTAAGTGATAAACAGACCCCAAAATAAAGACCAGTTTGTAAAACTGGCCCATTTTAATGTTCTTTACGATAGAATAAATAATTCTCTTGATGACTGCAGACATGTAAGCTGTTTGCTAGCACTCAGGAACAGCACAGTAAAGGAGCTGATTGGTGCATGGTCTTCAACAATTACAAAGAGTTACTTGTATGAAACTGCTGTCAAACCAGGAAGACTGCATTTATGCCCCCATCATTTTCAGGACTGTTGGTAACCTGGGAATATTTTCCCCAAATAACCTTGCCTCCTTGTGTCACAAGGCCCAGCTCATTCACGTTCACCTCGATGACAGCACCTTTGGTTATAACACCCGAAGTTGTATAAAGTGGGGAGAAGGGATTCTTCTTTACACCAAGTATTGGCAGGCAAAAGGTAGCTTTCCGTTCAGGTTGTGTTACGTGGGCCTTCTTGAAACGTACGTCCATTGGCCTAATATTTAGGTGGTTTTCGAGTAAAGCCTCTCCAACAAAGCAGACTTTAGTAACCATCCTCTTCCATGCTTTTGTCTTTCTCTTTCCTGTTCGAATAACTTTTTTTTTTATATATTTTATTGATTTTTTACAGAGAGGAAGGGAGAGAGAGAGAGAGTTAGAAACATCGATGAGAGAGAAACATCGATCAGCTGCCTCCTGCACACCCCCTACTGGAGATGTGCCCGCAACCAAGGTACATGCCCTTGACTGGAATCGAACCTGGGACCTTTCAGTCCGCAGGCCGACGCTCTATCCACCGAGCCAAACCGGTTACGGCTCAAATAACTTTTAATACCTGTTTCTCCCTGGGCATGAACTTTGGGCAGAGGGACTTCCCATTTTCCCACTTTCTCTTTTCGTTTTTGTTTAATCATACTGGAAAGTACTTTGGCTCGCAACTATCCCTCTCTGTCCAGTAGGTATGCAGGTACTGCTCCTTGTGGAGTCTTTTCGTCATTCTTTTGTTTGGTGTTTCGTTTTTCATGCATCTTGGTAGTTTTTTTCATTTGTGTTTTCTCAGCATGGTGCTGTTTATGGTAGAGCTTAGCCTTCAGACCAATCATCTTTTTTTGCCTTCTTTGAATGTTCATGAACCTCTCGGCCTGCCTTCTTTCTCTTTTTCTCACGGTAATCCAAACGATATCCATAGAGCTTCCAGGGTAATTCGATATACTCATTTTGTGGCATGGTGATGGCCGCTGGGCCCCCCGGGTGCAGTCCCCCGAGAGAAGAAGCTCTCAATTCTCAGGTCTCAGAGACGTGCTAGAAATTGAGTTTAAGGGTTTAAAATCTCAATATATGTAGGAATAACTTGGTAGTATTTCAGAAGGACCCCTGGAATACCTCAAAATATTTGAAATTGCATGGGAAGCATCATAAAATTAGTGATGAAAACTTCTAGGGTATATTGTATGGATAAACAATGGTTGTAAATTAAACAAATAGTAGGGGCTATGGGAAACCCAAGATGGCTGTTTGGTTCTTTCCTGCTCTCTGGCTAATCAATATAACAGATTGAGATTCAGAATCTATCGTAGAAAATGAATGCTGTAGGCTTACGTATTTGACACTGCATTCCTTCCCAGGTGGCAGGACAATGGCATATACTGGGAGCAATACATTCACCACCATTTTTACATTTCTGAACGCAGATAGCTGCAAATAGAAACATACACAAGTCAAAAATATGATTTACTAAACAAATCCTATCATAAAACACAAAAATGTTCATTAGAGAAATAAAATGACAGTTAAAAGTCAGTGATGAAAGGATCTTGTCCCTTAACATTTTATCCAGAATATTTCCAATGTCACTACTTATTCTTGATTTTAATGGTTGTATAATGTTCCATTGGTAAAGTGCATAGTGATTTAACTTTCCTCCAATTATTAGACATCATATTGCTTCTCATTTTTCTCTTTGACCAATATATTATCATAGCCACTCATTTTAAGTAATAATTTATAAAAAGGAAAAAAAATATTTGAATGAGGAGAGCTGCTGTCATTTAAAAAACTAACCAGGTTTGAAGGCAGTGGCACCCCACCTTGGGAGGTTCTAAATTGGTCGGTCTGAGATGGGACCATGGAATTAGTAATTTTTTAAAACCTTCTCCTGACTCCTCTTTAAAACTAGAAGACCAGGACTTAAAGACTGGCTATGATCCTGGCAATTGCAGTGGACAGACTGGAAAATACAATATATCTGCTTCCTCTGCTAAATCGAAAGAACAAGTTGAAAGGATTTGGCATTTTACTCAGATTTCTATTTTTTAAAAAAGATATCACTTAAAATAGAAACAAAGCAAAAATAAAAACAAGGAAAATGTTGTCTTAAATTCGAATTCATATTCACAAGATAATGGAGGTGTTAGCACTGAGTATTTCTCTTACGTGTGTTGCAGTGTTTACCTCTCCAACCAGAAGGACAAGAGCAAATGTTTGGTCCCACACATTTTCCTCCATTCATGCATATGGGATCACAGATACCTTAAGGTAAAAAGATGAAATGTCAGGTCTTAAATAGCAATAGTTTAGCTATTTAATGTGTTTTATTTACCTGTAGTTGGCAAATACATGTAGTGGTGTCTTACTTTTTTGGCATCTCCTACCAGTGTATCCTTCACGACAGGTGCACACATTATTTCTCACGCAATGGCCACCATTCTTACAGGGAGGGTGACAGATAGCTAAAAGAACACATGGCAGCAATCTGTGAATATTACACATTCAATTGCTATATATTACATATTGCATTGTGTGCTTGTTATCTGTGGGGCCATAAGGCAGAGAGATGTGCTATTAAAATAAAAGATCACAACTGCAAGTACTAAAATCATCCCTTCTAAATCAAAATACAATTCTTGGAGCTATAAGCTGCTAGTGGGTTAGCACAGTTTGCAATGTATTGGGGAATTGGTCATAACAAATGGAGTCTTTGGTATTATAGTGCACATAGTATGAACCTTATCTTATGTTTTACCACACTTTAAGTAAAGAATGAAATGATTTGACCAAAACCAAGAAAATATGTCAAAACCTAGCTCTGTGTAAGAATGTATCTGTTCCTGTGGAAATCAGAAAAATCTAAATAATCTGTCACATAATATTTGGAAAATACTTTAACTTTTAAATACCTACCGAGGTAATGAGTGCAGAGCTTTATATGTGACTTTTCTATGACTGTTTGGTAAAAATCTTTTAAACAGTAAATCCTTGGCTTTGTTAGGAATATTTATTGGGTAATCTTGAACATACTGTAGTATCATATATATATATATATATATCTGTTCTATGAAGCTCAGAATCTAATATCATCTTTTATGAAAGAATTGTTATATTGCTCCATGTTTCTTCTAGCTATGACAATTAAATGTGGTTGTTTTAAAAATAATAATACATAGGCAATTTTAAATTTAATTTTTCCTAAATGATAAATAAATAAATTTTAGTTTGTGTTTTAAAAATGAATGTCAAATAATGGTGAGGGCTGTTGCTATTTTTTATTATGGAGAAATACTCTCCTAGTTAACTGTTGGCATATAAATTTTATTTAAAATATTTTTTACTGATTTCAGAGAGGAAAGGAGAGGGAGAGAGAGAAACATGAATGATGAGAGAGAATCATTGATTGGCTGCCTCCTGCATGCCCCCTACTGGAGATCAAGAGACAACCCGGGCATGTACCCTTGACTGGAATT
>NW_005371516.1:226024-242637 GCF_000412655.1 Myotis brandtii
GATCCCCAGTAAGGGGCCTGCAGGAGGCAGTTGATCAATGATATCTCTCATCATTGATGTTTCTGTATTTCTCTCCCTCTCCCTTCCTCTCTGAAATCAATAAAAATATATTTTTAAAAAAATTTTAGAAAATAAAATAAACTTAAAAAATTTTTAGAGAACTTTAAAATTATATTTTACATCTACTTCTAACAGTATAAGAGATGTAAGCTTTTCGTTTCCCTTCTAATATTCTCCACTTAACATTTTATCTATAACTCATAAACATGGGCTTAAACATAGTCTCCTAATTTTCAAGATTTGCCTTATCTCTGTATTTACTTTCTTCTCTTTTTCTATTTAGTTTCTTATAGGAAATTTGAATTATAGGAACTTGTTTCCAATGTGCACATATATAGTATTAAAATTATGGTTTTTTTTCTCTGCCTCAATTGCCACCTAATACTTCTAGCCAACATCCAAATAAAAAATTGGAATAAAATCAAAGTGTAACAGGACAAAAAAAGTATACATTTTAGGAATTAAGTTATGACATGTTCTGACATGCTTTTACTAAAAAATCTACCTTACACTTTGCATTAGCTAAAAAAATATGAAGATCAGAAGATGCATTTTAAATTTCACTTATTGACATTAATTCATGTCTACACTGACAACTTCAGGCATGCCCACTATTCTGAAAAACCCATAGCATTAACATTATGAGGGAAAGTATTAAAATAACAGGCCATAAAGGGGAAATGATGCATTTTTATGTTCACATATCACCTTGCATAGTGCTGTGCATATCTGGCTCTTCATAAATGTTTAATAAAACTGAAGTCAAGAGAGATCATGAGATAAAAGTGAACATTAAATTGAGCACAAGTCAAACGTTTTTGCTGTCAAGGCAACAAAAATGATACCATTTCATTATAATACTAGACTGTGAGAAAACTTTCCTTATTTGTTTTACACCTTGGTTCTATAAAACTGCACAGACAACTGCCATAGTTGTGAGCCTAACATATGCTGAATAAATATAATCGTTATTCATCATAACTCTGATATGTTTCTATGAAGTGATCCTTTGATGGCCAAACTTGCAACATCATAAGAAATAGAGAAAAAAAAATAGCATCTTTCCTTCGGAACTTGTCTCTTTATATTTACTCAGATCTCTGTTTATGTCTAACTTCCCCTTAGTCTTTTTATTTATAAAGAAAGAATAATTACCATTCTGACACTGTGCGCCAAAGAATCCATTTGGACAGCGGCAAGTGTTCGGCTTATTACAGGAACCACCATTGAGGCAAACAGGGTCACACAAAGCTAATGAACAGCAGGAAGGAGAGAGACCGTAAACGTTTTATTATTTAAAAAAAAAAAAGAAAGCTGCATGGAAGTGCAAAATGGTGCATAATGAAATATTTTTTATTTTTACTGCAAATAAAACCCATAACTTATAATTAGTTAGAATTTGCCAAATACAAGAGGAATAAAATAACTGGATAATAGCTTTGAAAGTCTGTTCATCAAGCTTACAAATAATACCAAGCTAAGACTATGGTTAGAATTCAGAATGCCCTTGTTAAGCTGAAAGGGTGACTAGAAGTTAGGAGAAGGCAATTCAAAAGCTCAAATAGGATGGTCTGTAATCGCGCAAGTACAAGTGGCCATGTGGACCTCTTTAAGTCTCCTTCCCAATTCATAAGGAACACTGCACTCAAGTCTTAGCACACTAAAAAACAATCGTCGTTTTTGCTTCTTTACCTTTGCTTCATTTTAAAAGGTACCCCCAATTACATTTTTCTTTTTAAAAATTCATTTATTGGGTTACACTGGTTAATAACAAATTTCAAGTGTATAATTTATAATACAACATCTGAATACTGCATTGTGTGCTCACCACCCAAAGTTTAGTCTCCTCCCATCACCATATACTTGACACCCTTTACTTCTTCATTCTTCCCCAACCTCCTTCCCCTCTGGTAACCACCATTCTGTTGTCTGTATCTGTAAGTTTGTTTATTTTGTTTGTTCATTTGTTGCTTTTTGTTTTATACCCCACATATGAGTGAAACCCTTTTCCCTCCAAAATGACTTGCCAAAATTAATTTTCCTCTTCTCTGCTTCCAAGAAACTGTACATTAATTACATAATTTATTATAACTCAACTTGTATCAGAGTCTTTTTAATACAATCCTGTTCTCCTTCACTAATGATATGCTCCTTAAAAGCAGGGCAAAATCAGCTTGATCTTTGTTTCCCTTTGCATTATGCTTCACACATAGTTGGCAAGCTACAAATGTTGAATTAAATCTATGTTGAAAAAAGTCACTAGAATACAATGTATTAGATTAAACATAGATAATTGTAAACACTGCTGCCAAGAAGTAAGCCTGATTTTGTGATAAATGAATTCATTTGATGGTGCCCCCTTAACTCAAAATTGCTTGAATGTTTAATGAAATAGAATGTCTGTGATTTAAAAAAAATCCCACAACAACTTGAGGTCTAGAAGATGCAACACAGATATGTCTCTCCACCATGAGGCAAGTGGATGAAGAAAATATAGAAGCAAAAATAAAAAAAAATATTGGTCAGGTTGGATGACAATAAAGCTGTTATACCGTCTATGGTTTAATATAAGAAGAAAAAGAAGATGAAAGACAGGTTTTTAAAAATATGTCTGAAATAAAAACTTCATATCAATCTTGTCAGATTAGTTTTATGATTTGGGGTGCAAGTCTTTAGGATATTGATGCATTTAAATTTTCTTTTAAGTGATATTTATTGAAAATATTTTTAATTTTACCTGTACTGCAGGTGGGGCCATACCAGCCAGGCTTGCACTGGCAAACATCTGGTGTAAGGCATTCACCTCCATTTTCACAGTGCTTGTTACAAACCACTAAGATCATAGGACACAAATAAAAGAAAGGTAGATTGGGCTTGGAATTGGTCATATTATTCATTATTACCTGGTTAGCTCATAACTGCCTATTACATCTTTAATGAATAAGATCAGAAAGAAAGATAAAAATAATTTTTCCATTGGCTTTACAGGGTCTCCATTTCTCACATCAAGTTATTTTTATTTTACTGATTTTGCTGATGGATGGAGATGGGAAGTAGGAAACCATTGAGCTGAATGGTAAACAAGAAATGGCCATTTGGAAAAATTATTAGTTACTAATGAAAGTAATCACAGGCATAAATTAAATGAGATACATTTATATGTAATTCAACAAACTGAATTCCTGTCATCTAAAAAAAAAAATGGAGAAATGGTCATGAATAAGGCCAAAAAAAGAGTTGCTTATAAGAAGAAACTTTTATTTTAGTTTTGGCACCCAGCACTCTCAGTAGTATGCTGAATGGTAACTGTCATAATAAATCACTGATGTGTGGTTTTTCCTTGGGGTTGGGTTTATATCAATTAGCATTAAAGCCATCAACTAGTCAAAGGAGCAATTTCATTATATGAGTCCACAAGAGCTTTGCTTACTTGTTTTGCACCTTGGTCCCACAAAACCATACGGACAGGTACAGAGGTTTCCAGCCAAGCAGGTGCCACCATGTTGACAAGGTGGGCTACAATATTCTGCAGACACAGATTATGTTATTAAGTCAGCTCTCAATTTTAAAATCAGTTTTTGTTTATAAAATACAGCCACAGTAAAAGCTTTTTGTAAGAGCAAATTATAATAAGCTCAGTTATCTTTTACTATGAAATTTGGTTCTGTAGGATTCACTATGAGTTCGGGCTCTAAAAACACCCACAAATCATTAGCATGTCTTGGTTTATAAAACTTATGATTAACTGATAAGATTATATATGATCTTAGCTTTCTTCTGGAAAGTGATACTTAGACATATGCATTCTAGCTTACAAGTAGAACACTTTTATATTTCCATAATTATTTTCATATGCTATTGATATTGACTGTTTCTGTTGGTTTATTCTAGATTTAGTTTAATTTGTTAATTTGTACCTTGTTATGAAAGCATTTAATATGGCTCTATCCTATCTAATAAAGAGGGATTATGCTAATTGACCCTCACACCATCGAATAGATGGAGGTACCCACAGCCAATAAGGAGGGAATATGCTAATTGACTGCCCCACCCTCAAAGATGGCATCGCCCACAGCCACAAGATGGCGGCGCCCAGTCCCCTCAGCCCCGCCGGGGAGGCAGGCGTGTAGCAAGGCGGGTCCGCCTTGTGGGCCCGGCCACTCTACATGCCTGCCTCGAGTCCCCCAGTCCCCTCAGCCCCCCAGCCATCCAGGGCCGGCCTAAGGCACAGGCAAGCCTCAGATGGCAGTTGCCTAGCCACCCAGGGCCGCCCAATGCTCAGGTAACCAGGGCCACCCAAGGCTTGCACTGCCGGCAGGGGCAGCAGCAGAGGTGTGATGGGGTGTTGCCTTCCCCTGCCTCCTGCCCCGGAGGGCTCCCGGACTGTGAGAGGGGGCAGTCAGGGCTGAGGGACCCCCCTCCAGTGCATGAATTTTCATGCACCGGGCCTCTAGTTTTATTAATAATTACATTACCATCTATCAACATATATTAATTTTAAAATAACAAATTTGTTTTTTAAAATATTATCCACTTTAGGAATATCATTTTCTAAACTCTCTACTTAAGATTTCCATTAAGACAATAAAATTATATGGCTATAGACATGCTTTTATTTCTTTATTTTTAAAAATATATTTGTATTGATTTCAGAGAGGAAGGAAGAGGGAGAGAGAGATAGAAACATCAGTGATGAGAGAGAATCATTTATTGGCTGCCTCCTACATGCCCCACACTCGGGATTGAGCCCACAACCTGGGCATATGCCCTGGCAGAGAATCGAACCGTGACCTCCTGGTTCATAAGTCTATGCTCAACCACTGAGCCATGCTGGCCGGTCTGTATAGACATGTTTCTAAAAATCACTCTTTAAATTTATTCTTACTACCTGATATCTTCTAATTATTTGGTATTTCACAATTCTTTGAAACTATGTTTGACAAGTCCTTCAATAATCAGATGTCCTTTGTTTGAAGGTAAAATAATTGTAGGGCTCTGATAACTTATAACTAAATCTCAAAAAATTATTCCTGAAGATAATTTTACCAAGGACAAGTAAACTATTGCTCTTTAGTTTTCTGATTTTAGAAATTTAATTTTTTTAAATCTTCAAATAAATTATTTTAAATAAACATTAAAAACTTTGACTCCCTCACCAGCATTAATGAATATATATTAATATGTATACAGAAAAACTATCCTTAAAAATTTGTTTTATTATTCAATTTTTAATTTGAATTATTACCTTCTTCACAAGTTGCTCCACCATGTCCTAGGGTACATTCACAAATGTTAGGTCTAATACATTTTCCATGGTTTTTGCAATCAGGAAGACATATAGCTGTATAAAATAAGGCTCTTGGTTAGAAATATCAATTATCAATTAAATTAATTATGCAAACTAATGAGTACTATACCTACCAGTTTGGCAGTTAGAACCAGTGTAACCAGGTTTACATTTGCATATGTTTGGGGCAACACACTCCCTTCCTTTTCCACATGGGTGTCTACAAATGGCTGCAAAAATGAAGAGTAAAAGGCTGAGTTGTTGATACAGTATGTACATGTTGCTTATAGACTTAGTCATAAAAGTAAAATTTTCTGAAATTTGACTAATTTGAAACAATAACCACTACATTTATCTATGAAATTATATTACAATCTTTTCCAGAGGGCGATGAAATGTCAGGTACTAATCAGGTAAATGTTGGTGAATGGCAAGGATAATTAGAATTTCAAAGAGCAAGATGCCAGGAACACATCATAAGCTTACAGGTTTGTATTCCTTAGGCTTCTATAACTACCTGATATATTCTAATTATTAGGCATTTAACACTTCTGAGGAAACTGCAATGCGTGAGGTTGTTTTGTTTTATTTTTCAATAATAATAAATTCTATATTATAAACATTAAATATTAAAGATTATTATTATTGTCATTATTCCTACAGAAAAAATAAGAGTTCCTCCAGGGAATACTGAGAACAAAGGAATACTCCAACATTGCTATTGTGTAAGTAGGTCTCAAATCAAAACAAAACAATAACAAAAAGAAATAGCTTTTATGTTGTCAAAGCCAAAAATTTGATTTGCATCAGAGAAAACAATGCTGATAATTTTGAAAAGAAGTAAATGCCTTTTTCCCCCCCCAAATTAATGTGATGCCCAATTTGCTTTATTCTCAAGAGCCGGAGGAATTACAGAGAAACCTCATTTATGCAAATAAGCAAATATGTCAGAAGTAGTAAGTTAAAGGGCTAAATGCATACTGAGAGCTGAAAAGAACCCAGACCACAATGTTATTCCCATTCTTATTTTATCTTTTTAGCTGCTTAATTCCAGGAAAACCAGTTAGCCCTCTAAGGTTCTGCTTTCTCATCTGTATAATGAGAAAATAACACCCAATTTGTGGGATCCTTGTGGATTATATGAGAAAATTGATAAAGAATGTTTCCATAGACCATGGACCACAGTAGATACTCAATAAATACATTTATATTATATAGTTATAATTCTTTAATATTAACACTATTTAAAAATAACTCAGAAATGCCCATGTTAATTTTTTGAAATATGAAAAAGACTATAGACAAATAAATAAGTAAAATAAATAGCAATTATTGAACTAAATGGAGTAAATAAAGATTAATAAATAGCATATCTTCTTAACTAATGTGAACTAGATAGTTTTCTTTGAAGAGTTTTCATACTACCTTTACAATTGATACCATCTCCGTAATATCCAAGGGGGCAGCGTCCACATCGGAAGTGACCATTGGTGGTTGGCACACAGGAAACACCCAGAAAGCAAGGCGATTCTGCACAAGTTGGTATTTTGGTTGACTCAGGCTTTTCTGGCAAAATAGTGATGGCTCTACTAACTGATGCTGCAAACCCATCCGTGTGCTGTGTGTAACCTTGGGCAGACATGATAACTTGATAATTATATCCTTCTGTCTCTGTTTGGACGGTGCCCTGGCTAATGTCCTTTACTTTATCATGGGAGCGATTGGGGTTAATGCGTATAGAACTACGATTGTCCATAGGAACTTCTAGCTCCCCCAGACTGAGATTTGTACTCAGAGCATGAGCCGCATGTTTAAAACCTGATATCTGATGAGAAATTGCCTTTGAATTATTCATTCGAGTTGTAACTGATTTTAATGAGAAGTACGAGATGTTGCTGGTTTTGGTAGTAACCGGACTGTGGGTAAAACTTGCACCAGTTAGTAAATGCTCTGTTGATGGCGACTGAGAATTTATATCTAAATAACCGGGGGAAAAATAAATGTTAGTCAATAATATTTATTAAGGTTCTGCTCTACCCACAGTATCAAATATTAAGTAATTCATTCAATATCTATTGCATGTATAACACTGTACGAGGAGCCATGCAGTAATGAGGAGTCAGCCCACAACTCCTGCTTTCAATAGACATAATCTATTTGACTACACAGTGTAACAATTAGAGGACAATAACTAATAGTTTTATTAAGAATTAGAAATAGTCAACAAACATTTATTACCACCTAATACACAGTAGGCTCAAAGCAAAAGAAAGCCCAGCTCCATCCCTGAGAAACTTGGTGTTGTAAGGATATAGGCATGTGAGCAACTCATTTTAATGATTTGTGATCATTACTATAAAAGTGACAGCTATGGAACCTATAAGAGCATAGAGGAGTGGACAACTTATTTTGCCTGGAAAGGTAAGGAAAGAAAATGAATGCTTATAGAAAATCAATTGCTAATTATATAAATGCTATTTTGTATGAGAGGCAAAGAAAGAACTGTGGCTCTAGTCATTTTATCAATGTGACAAAACAGGATTTTATACCCTCATCTTTATTGATTGTTCAAGTAGGAATTAAACAGTTTTGTGTGTGTTCTTTGTAAGGGTGGGTCGTCATTTTTTCTCTCTTCCAAGGTACTTTATTTTCCTTATCCAGTAACTCTTTTAAAAAGTTTCTTTGGTATGGAAAATCTAGTATTTTAGAATATGGGTAATTTTAAGCAGTGACTAGACATGTTTCTCTTTTATCCTTTCTACTGTTGATTTAGGGTTGATTTTTGCAGTGTCTTCAGGCACAGCACTTCTCAAATCCCTTATAATATGAAAAAAGGGATAAATCAAATCAAAACCAGAAAAAGACATAAGAAAACAAACCATAAGCAACAATAAAAAATAATCCTAATATAATTGATAAACAGAAACAAGGGCAATGAAATGTTACGGTAATTTTGAGGACTTCATAAAACACAGAAATCATAGGGTTTCAGACTAATAGAGAAACAAGAGTGTACCAAATATAGCCCAAAACAAAAATAAGAACAAAGTAGTTATCACAGTACAAAGAACAAGAGGACCCTGGATCCATCCTCAGGTCAACTGATAAAAAATCTGAGACAAATTAGTGTCCTCTTGTCCTGTCTTTGTGCCCTGAAGGACTGCTCCTTCCCACCCCACACCGCTTCATATGAGTCATCTTCTTAGGAGAGTTTCTGGTTTTGAATTGAAGAAAGAAGTAGAGAAGAATTGGAATTAATTTCGGATTATGAAAAATATAGCAGAAGACATGAAGGGAGGAGTATATTTTAGCAAATGCACATTAATAAAATGTATTGTTTTCTTTTGAAATTTAATATAATAAAATCTTAGGGTTCATGTTAAAGTAGGCATCAGAAATATTGAAAAATTACAAAATAGAATTGTGAGGGGCTATTTACCTTAGCAATATTAAAGTGTATTATAAAGCCACACTAATCAAAATAATGCATTATTGGCATAGAAAAAGACCATTAGGTAATAAAAACATAACAGAAAGCTCAGAAATATATCTCAATGTATATTTGAATTTAATATAAAAACATGGTATTAAATTTGTGTGAAAATATGGCTTATTTTAATAAATGATAACACATAACTGCTTATTTATCTGGAGGAAAAATATATAGGGCCTCTAACTCACAACATAAATTCCAGATGGACTGAGAACTAAATGTAAAATATAAAATAATGAATAGATACAGTATAAGAAAATTGAAGAGATTATATGCATAACATAGAAGTTAGGAGATCTTTGGAAATGGAAGCTATAAATAAAAACTGTAATAAAAAATACCTGTATTTGACTACATAAAATTTTACTATTTCTGCATAAAAAGACAACATAGATAAAAGCAAGCCACTGAGATAAAGAAGATAATTTTAAGAACATGTAAAGTACTATTACAAATCAACAAAAAGTCAAACAGGAGTTATGAACAGGTAACAGAGAAGCAAATCTAAATAATTATATGAAAAAAACAACAAATAGATAACCTTTATCAAGTTCTGTCCAGATAAAAACAGTAGGAAGATACAACTAAACAACTGAACATAAGAAAAGAGAAAAAGCTACATATATGAGGATAATTTTAAATTATACAAGAATACTACATGTGATTTTAAATAAAAATTTGAAATCTTGATGAAATAATGATTTTTAAATAAAATATAAAGGACTAAATTGACCCAAGAAGTGATAGAATATAGTTGAAATAATAATTATCATGAAAGAAACAGAAAATAATCTAAAATCACCTCCCAAAATGATTCAGGACAGGTGATCTATTGGGAAAACATTTACAAAATAATCAAGGAAAGAATATTTTCCAAATTGTTGCAATGCACAGAAAGAGATGAAAAGTTTATAAACATTTGATCAGAGTGGCATAATTCTATAGTAAATATTATTTATAAATATGCATAAAAATTTAAATGAAATAGCAAATCAAATGTAGCTCTGTGGTTATATATTACTGCATTGGGATTAAATAGACCTATTTCTCTATCAATGTTATTATATTACATAATTACATTAAGATACTAATGAAGAAAATAATATAAAACAATGTTAAAAATGTAATTTGATACATTAAAACATTTTGGATAAGTTAGTCAAAGGAAATGTTAACAGAAATCATAGCAACTTAATAAATAATACTGAAAAACCATGATAAAATTTAAAACCCACACCTCATTTCAATCATTGACCAAGTATTATCAATTTGCTTCTTTAGTGTCTCTTTCATTTGTTATCTCCTCACCTTAGGTCAGAATATCTTCATGTCTTTCCTGTATATATTTGCGTTATTGGTTTAACCCTTCTTCCCATCTTCAGACATGCACAGTTCTTTACCTGCAAGTGGTCCATCCTCCAATACTGCTCTGAAACAGCCTTTTTCAAATGTAAACCTTATCCTGTTTCTCATAGTGTTTCAGTGGTCTGGACACTGGCTACCTCTCTAGCTTCAACCCCTGCAGCAGCCCTCCTCCCACTAGACTTCAGGCATACCAAATTACTCACAGTGTCCAAGGTGTGCTGTGATGTTTGTGTGTGTGACGCCTCTGTACCTTTGCTCCTGCTCTTTCCTCTACCTCGAATGCCTTTCTCTTTCTGGATCAAATTTAGCTGTAGTGACACTACCTTTTGAAAGCTTTTTATTATCCCTCCAGGTAGACATGATTCCTACTATTCTAAGCACTTCTATCAAAAGACACAGAACACCATACTGAACTATGTGATTACCTGTCATATTCCCTGCTATTATACTTAAACCCATTAAATCAGAGTATATATGCTATATACAGAGTGGAGCAAATGTAGGTTTACAGTTTGTATGGAAAATAATACAATAATTAATAATGATACAAAAATAAACTGTGTTTTATATACTTAACAACTGGAAACCTATTTTTTTGGGGGGGGGGAGGGGAGAGTGGAAGAGAGGAAAAGACAGAAATACCGATGTGAGAGAAACACATCGATTGGTTGCCTCCTGCATGAGCCGCTGCCAGGGCGTGTGCCCTTGACTGAGAATCAAACCATGACCTCCTGGTTTAAGGGTTGACGCTCAACCATAGAGCCACACTGGCCGTGCAAGATGACTACAGATTTTTAATGTGAGCAGTGAGAGGGACGAAGTTTGCATTTACTGAGCTAGAAACACCTGCAGTTGAAAAAGGGAAGAATGGTGGTGATAGGAGGAAAATCAGGAGTTATTGGTTTACCTGTTAATGGAATCAAATAGACTTTAAAAACTTCTTTCTCTAATATATTGGGAGAAAATAGTTCCATGTAGATAAGTTAGAGAAAAAATTAAGCAAATTAGTATAATTAGCAAAATATAAACATAGTCTTAAGAAAACTAAATTTGAGTTCTAGAAAAACTTATTCTCTGCCAGTAGAGGGATCAGCTGTGTGCCAAGTTCCCGAGGTCAAGAGAGCCATGCATTTGCAAGGAACACGAGAACAAAGTAGGTGGAATGGAATGAATGAGGACGATAATAGCAGGGGGTAAGTTTTGACAGATATTGTGTGCAAGATCATGTTGTGCCTTACAGGCTATTATATGTGCTTCAGCTTTTTAAAATATATATATTTTTTATTGATTTCAGAGAGGAAGGGAGAGGGAGCGAGAGATAGAAACATCAATGATGAGAGAGAAGCACACCCCACTCTGGGAATCGATCCTGCAATCCAGGCATGTGCCCTTGAATGGAATCAAACCCGGGACCCTTTGGTCCACAAGCTACACTGTATCCACTGAGCCAAACCAGCTAGGGCTGTGCTTCAGCTTTTACTCTGAATAAGATGCAACACTGTTGGAAAAATACTAATGTACTAGAGGCCCGGTGCACGAATTCATGCACAGATCAGGTCAGGCCAGCCGGGGGGAGGGACAGTGGGCAGTTGGCTGGCAGGCCCAGCCCCCTGGTTGAACTCCCAGTTGAATTCCAGGTCGAACTTCTGGTCAAGGGGACAATTTGCATTAGCCTTTTATCATATAGGATTAGTTAATATAATTTGTTTTCCACCCTATATTATCTGTACAACCCTGATAAAATACTGAAGGTAAAAAGAACAAAGATATTTTCAGAATTAAATTACATTCACAGTATTGCAGTTGAAGAGTATTTACTTACCACGTGAGTCACTGCAGTCATAGGAACCAAAGCCTGGGGAACACATGCATCCCCATTGCATACACTGCCCATTGCCGCTGCACAAATTGGGGCATTTTAATACTAAGAGAATGTCTTCAATTGATTTGCCATATTCTTCTATGTTATATTTACCCTCTTCCAAAATTCTCCTTTCACATTCATTTTCTAAAAGGGCCACACCTGCTCCTGCCCAGCTGAGATCATCTTTTAGGAGAACATCCTTAACGCACATATCTATAACACTGTCTAGTCTCTTGCCAAGAAAGGCGAGACAGCGCCTTCCTATGCTGGAGTTGGCTAGAGTCCGCTGACACAGTTCCAACGTGCTGTGTTCCGTGAGGCCAGAGGGTGTAGGCCACGTGGGGACAAACTCTTGCTGGACATCCTCAGTATGGTCCTCAGGGAAAAAATAAATAAGCTCTTTTACATCCTTCTGTCTGAGACTTTGGAAAGCAAGCAAAGGAAGAAACTCATAAATGTTTTGCCGTTTCCATCTGTTTTGTCGATGCCACCATTTTTCTTGACTGTGTCTATCCTGGTCCCGTGTGTGTATCCCATTGTCCAAAGTTTTTGGAACATCTTGTTTCTCATTCTTAGGATATTTTTGTAAATTTAAATCCAGTTTGGGTAGGTTCACGTGCTTTTTGTCTTGAGGAAAGAAATTTGAATTATTTTCTTCTCGAGAGGTATGCTTGTTGATCTCTCTGACAAGAGCTTCTGGATTAATATATTTAGAAGTGACATCCACTTCTGGTATCAAGGAAGAGAATTTGACACCTGTGAGGACTTTGCAGTCGGAAGCAATGTCTGCTTGAGAAACATGGACCAGATGATTAGAAGACGGGTAGAGTGAAGTGGTGTCCAAGGAGCAGCTACAATAGGATAGTTTTCCAGGCGATGGCAGAGATATTGGCATTGTGTCGAACATGCTTTTTCCTGGCAAAATCCTTCCAGATGGAAAACAGAAAAGTAATTTGAACAAAAACATCCCCTCCCCTCCCCAGGAAGGTCTTGCAAAAAAAGTAGTGTATTGAGTCATCACTCATTTTAAGTCAAATATTAATTTACTTTCTTACCTCCATTCGTTAATAAAAGCAAAACAATTATTAAAAGTTTGATCAATTTTGATCCCATTTTTGTCATGGAAATCATTTTCAGGGTTTTCATCAAAGGTGCCACAAAGTCCCAAAGTGTTTTTGTAATCTACACTAGGGGCTCTGATTGTTAGACTCATGCCCCATTCACTAAGATCAGCACGGATAAATGCTCCAGAAGAAAACCAGATCTGAAAAACAGAAAGAAGTCATTTAAAATAATATGCAATATTTAAAAAGGAGGACATCTGTAATACTTTCAACAATAAAGATAAACATAAAAAATAATAAATAATATTCAATGCAGATTATGAAAAAACTTATGTAAAAAATAAATTCATTTATTCTCTCAATATAAAAGGAAAATAAAATATTGATTTTCCTTAGACTACACCTTTCCTTTTAATGCTATATGTCAAAATAATGGGGTTTTGCCTTTTGCTGATTTGAAATTTGATTTCCACATTGATCCTTTTATTGAGATATTTTGTTTAAACTCTTTAAAAATAATTTAAACTAGAGTGAGACATTTTGTGCAATTAAAACAGCTATTAATGTTGAGTATAATGTTTACCAAGTAATGTCTCTGATAGTAATTATTTGATCTAGACTTAGACTGATGAGTAATTGATTTATACATGTAAATGTAACTCCAGAAGGCAAATAGAATCAGAAGCCAAATTATAACCAGAACATTGCTAGGGGAGTTGGAATGAGAGAAGGGGTTTGTTGAATCATCCTAATAGCCTATGTCACCTGTGATCATAGAAGTCTCACCCTCCCAGATCAGGGACTTGGATGTACATGTTGAGAATTTCTTTCTTCTAAAATCCACTGAAAATACATCACGTATGTCTGTTCCTCCGACTTTACTACCCCGTTTATTTTATTTTTATTAGATTTAAAATTTTCCATCTGTTTTATTGATGCCACCCTGTTTCTTGACTGTGTCTATCCTGGTCCCGTGTATTTTTTAGATTTAAAAATTTCAGTTTTTCTTTTTAGAAAAAATGGTGTTATTTTAAAAGCAAGCCAATTTCATATTGCTACTCAATCTGAGGTGGCTAATGTTAGGGTGTTGGTGCATATTCTTTGAAAACCTTTCCTATATTTTATTAATTTCTTTTCCTGTCAATAAATACACATCTATTCCAAAATTTTCATGACTATAAAGTGGTCTATTATGTGACATTGCTATATTTGGGGTTTTGGTTAAACTCTTTTATTCATCATTGATTAATTGTAACTTTTCCTTCTCAAAAGGAGGGATATTATGTGGGGTTCTGCACATCCTTAATTATTTTATTATGGTAAGTTTTCAGAGGTAAAATTTCTTGAAAAATGACATGCATAGGTTCTGGAAATCTTGCCAATATTGTATGAGAAATATAGGAGCGGCATTTCTTTGATTACTAGTGAAATTGAAGTTTTTACATTTTTATTGGTTATTTGTACTTTTGGACATATTTATCAATTTTATTTCTTTTATGAATTTCACGTTTATATCATTTGCTCACTTTAATTGGTGTGCTGATCATACATTAGTGATGCATATTAATGACTATGTAATCTTTGATGTTTCTTGATTTTCTAATCTCTTCCATGTCTACCAGCCTATTTCTGAGGCAGGACCATCTGTATTCATTTCAAAAGTTGACTAGCTATCCCCAAATATTTATTCTTAATTATATATTTTAATCTATGGCTAATATACCACTTATTAGGCATTGCCAAAAATATTTCTATGAATCATCCACCAAGTTATAATGAAATTTTAAATAAGGAAGTTCAGTTTGACAGTTTTAACTATTGCTTTGTCTATTTGTGTGTGGTACATGAAAAAAATTTTACTCCTTATAAGATCAGTGTTACTCTAAATGTATTTTAGTGAAAAAAAAAAACCCACAAAACCCTAATGTTGAAAATGATAGTTTTTAAATTAATAGAGATGCAAATAGATTCAGAATAAATCAAAATTCTGTAGAAAAAAGAAAAAAATACTTTTAAGAATCATACATACTGTGACTTTTCTTCCTAAATAAGATTCACTTATCTTGATATTGCTGGTTTCATGTTGGCTCTTTAGAAATAAATATGGCTGCGATTCATGTAGCTGACCACCACACATATCGAAAGTAACTACATCACCTTCTTCTTTGGCAACAAACCCGCAGTTACATGACACAGTATAGTGAAGGCTTCCACAGTCCCATTGACGTACATGGACTTCAAAATCACGTGACATACTCTTATAAAGCACAAACGTTCCAGTCTTGAAATTATCATATATCCTAACATTAACAAAAGCCAATTGCATTAAGAATTGGTATAAAATATCACAACAGTATGTTATAAACCAAAAATGTGTGCTCAATTTAGTATTTATATGCATTCAATACACTTTGCTGCAAAAATGAAAAATCTACATTTTTAATAGGTTTATTTATCGTGAGCATTTTTTTTTTGTAGAGCATTGAAGGAGACAAGTAGTGATAAACACCTAAATCTCTCTCACTGATCTTATACCCTTGCAATGCTCTGTCAACCCCTGCTTCCAGCCTTTTCTTTCCATCCCTGCTTAGTTTTCTTCCTAATGCCTATCTTTCTCAGATATACTATATATTTTATATATTAACTGTGTATATCTCTCTTCACCTATACAAAGATAAGGTAGAGTATGTCTATCTGTCTTATCACTGTCATACCCACACTCGCCCCCAGCACGTAGAACATGGTTTGTCACTTAGTTATTGCACAATTAATCTTGTTGGATTATAGTGGATAAAATTAGTCACCACTACTCTTTCCTGAGGTTCTTCCATTTAAAACTTCTGTTTTTTATTATAACCATAAAGGATTCTTGCCTGTGGGATTGGTTTCTACAACTTTGTATACTGGTTCGAACTTTTGGAGTATCATTCATTATCGGAGAGGATCTGCATCTATGCACTAATATTGAATAATTTTACTAACAATAATAACCTTATACTTTTTAAAAAAGAATAAATTACCTTGCATCATGAAGAAAATTTTGACAACAATGAAATGTTCATATCATTTTTTAGGGACTTATTAAAAACACTAGAGGCCTGGTGCACAAAAATTTGTGCACTCAGGGGGGGGGGGGGTCCCCTCAGCCCAGTCTGTGCCCTCTCGCAGTCTGGGACCCCTCGGGGGATGACCACTTGCTGGCTTAGGCCTGCTCCCCGAGGGATTGGGCCTAAGATGGCAATCAGACATCCATCTGGCAGCCTGGCAGCCAGCGGGGATGTCCACTTGCCAGCGGGGGATGTCCACTTGCCAGCCGGGAGCAGGCCTAAACTGCAGTTGGACATCCTTAGCGCTGCTGAGGAGGCAGGAGAGGCTCCCACCACCACTGCTGTACTGGCAGCTGTCAGCCTGGCTTGTGGCTGAGCAGAGCTCCCCCTGTGTGAGTGCCCTGACCACCAGGGGGCAGCTCCTGCATTGAGC
>NW_005371516.1:242892-251988 GCF_000412655.1 Myotis brandtii
CTGGGGTGCCTGGCCAGCCTGGGTGAGGGGCTGATGGCTGTTTGCAGGCTGGCCACAGCCCCTTCAGGGTGGGGATCCACCCTGGGGTGCCTGGCCAGCCTGGGTGAGGGGCTGATGGCTGTTTGCAGGCTGGCCACAGCCCCTTCAGGGTGGGGCTCTCCGCTGGGGTAGCTGGCCAGCCTGGGTGAGGGGCTGATGACTGTTTGCAGGCTGACCATGTCCCCCAGCCACCCAAGCTCCCAGTGGAGGCTAGCTGGAAGCAGGTATCTGGGATTTATTTATCTTCTATAATTGAAACTTTGTTGCCTTTAGTGGAGGCCACAGCCAGCCAGGGAAGGTGGGAAGCTTGGCCTTCTCCATCGCCGGGGCAACCAAGCCTCCTGCTTGCTCCAGCTCTGCCAGCCGCCATCTTGGTTGGGTTAATTTGCATATAGTCGCTCTGATTGGCTGGTGGGCGTGGCTTGGGGCGTAGCAAAGGTGCAGTCAATTTGCATGTTTCTCTTTTATTAGATTAGATGAATTCCCCAGAACAGTATTACTGAATTTAAATCCTTCTATGCAGATATTAGTAGCGGGATACCTTACTTTTTTTGGTCATTTTATCTATTTTACTTTAAGATCCAGAGGCAATATCCAGGTATTCATGATTACTACAATAGATTTTTTCCCTGAGTATCCTTGCCATGAATTAGAAGTGAGATTTTAAAATAATCATCTTGCCTTAAACCTTAAAGATTATTTCAGTATCACCTAGAAATGCAATACAGTATATATGTCTAGAGCAAAAAAATTAATCATTATTAAAAATAGTCAAGATAAAATGATTGTTTGTAGTTGTAAGAATCTTCATTTTTACAAATTCAGTCTCACAGCTAATTCATATATTTACTAAGAACTAGATTTTAAAGAAAAACCACCCCACACAAGTAAATTGGTATTTTGAAATAAGCCAGTGATGTCCATGCATGCCTTCCTTTTAAAAAAATTTTTTTTTTGTTAATACTCACCCAAGAATATTTTTCCATTGATTTTTTTTAGGGAGAGTGGAAGAGAGGGAAAGAGAGAGAGAAATATCCATGTGAGAGAAGCACATCAATTGGTTGCCCCCTACACAGGGCCTGGGCTGGGGAGGAGCCTGCAACCAAGGACCAAGTATGTGCCCTTGACCAGAATCGAACCCTTTGGTCTGCAGGCTGATGCTCTATCCACTGAGCAAAACTGGCTAGGGCTATACCTTCCTTTTTAATCTTTCAGTGAATAGGACTAAGAAATAATAAAATATTATGATTTTTAAAAATTCAAAGGAACACAAACTATTAAAAACAATTAAGGAAATTACCTGCCATCAAATGTAATTATATGTGGGTCAGTAAATGAATAGCAGTAAGCAGTTGGGACATCCTTTACTCTGACCTTAAAAGCAAAAATATTTTCAGTAAATAATATCATTAATGTTATTTAGTGATATATAATAAATTGCTTAGCAATCTGAAAAAAATTAGTTATTTTTATCATATTGAAAATAGTATTTTAAAATTAAAATAACATTTAAAATTTTTGAAATAAAAAGTTTTCAAGGTGTGGTGATAAAATATATATATCATTTTTAAAGCTTGATTTTTGAAGGTATATTTGTGATTTCTCAACCTGGATGCTGTCTGGAGTGTAGCTGTTCCACAGGAAATCCTCGTTAACTATAGGTTCCACTATAATGTCTGTAACTCTATTTCCATCGTGGGAAAAATCAGTCACAGCAGTGTAGTAAGCAAGAGCATGGCTACAGGTTCCATTAGCACAGGATGACATCTGGTGAAGGTCCACGTGACAGGAAGACAGTACCAAATTTAAACCTAGGTCTTTACCTATGTTACAAAGAAAAAATACATTGTGGATTTTTGTAAGGAAATACACCAGCCAAAGTATGTAGTCAGTTGATTAACACAGAACATTAAAATGAGAGATTATTCTTAAATTACTTTTTCTTACTTAAAAAATATGGTTGTAGTTTTTGGCTAAATAAAACCAAAGTTGTAACTCTGCCTGATCTTATAAGTACCACACGCTAACCGATTGTGCCATTGGAGCTCCCCACCTGATCTTTACAAATACTTAGTCAACTTCAATATACACATATATATGTACATGCATATTACTATTCCCAATAGTTTTTTTTTTTTGGGGGGGGGTGTTAATCCTCACCTGAGGATAATTTTCCATTGATGTTTAGCAAGAGTGGAAAGAAGGGGGAAAGACAGAGAGAGGGAAACATCGGTGTGAGAGAGACATTGATTGGTTGCCTCCCCTACCGCCCCCCCTCCCCCCGCTATGGAAGCTGGGGATTGAGCATGCAACTGAGGTACGTGCCCTTGACCAGAATCGAACCTGGGACCCTTCAGTCTGTGAGCTAATGCTCTATCCACTGAGACAAACTGGCTAGGGCTCCAATAAGTTTTAAACTCATATGCACTTGGATAAAATTCAAAAGCATTATATAAAATTCATCTTTGCTTCTGTAAAAAAAAATATAATTCTAGCAATGAGTAGCACAATTTGACTTTCTGTATAAAAATTGGACCTTGGGTCTGGGTATGTCTTAACATTTTTTAAGGCTCGAACTCATGTTCTATCCATTGAGTGATAGCAATGATTATTAATACAAGGTTCACCAAACTTAAAAAATAGAAAAGAAATTAAGGTAATTCTACATTAGTAATAAACTTTCTACCTCTTTTCACCTCCCAAATTTTCCAACATATTCAGAACCTCAAGATGCTTCCTTATCTATGGAACAAAAAACAAGAAAAAATAATTTGGAAAGAAAATGGTAGCAGAAGAGAAGGAACTCCAGGAATTTGTATAACTAAACAAAAAGAATAGATTCCTCCAGAAAATATCTGCAAAGAATGCTTGCTCACACATCCAATGAATTATTACAAAATCCTTCTGAGAATCAAAGAGGAAAAAAGAAGTCTTTAAAAACTCTATTTTCTACATAGCATTTTTGGATATAAATTATATTTGTCTAACATAGGTAGTCTGCACTAGATTCAAAATTTCTGAAAAATTTTTTATCTTCATGCACCTTTTCTAGGAATATATGCTTTTTATGCACTTAACAAATAACAGAAATATCCAGACTTTTAAATGGCTTCCTAAACTGAATATGGAAAATATCTGGCTTAGATATAGTCCCTGATATCATTTTCCCTGGTTTATGGTATGAGGGCCGAGTACTATTCCCCTTAACCCTGTGAAAAAGCAGCATAGTCTTTGCAGAAACAGACTAGGATACACCGACCTGTTCTTAATGAAAGTAGAGATGTAATGCAAATACACTTAAGGAAGTTCCTGTGAGATGAGGGATATCTAGAATAAAACCCAGAATTTTTCCTCCAGAAAAAAACATTTTTTTTAATTGACAAAGAACAAGAACATACAAACTTCTAAAATGTAGAAATACATTTAGGCTGTTTTATATCACTTGTAGTAATGCTTGACTTGTTGAAAGAATTGAGAACATGCAAATACAGCTTAAAGTCTATTTGTAACTGAAGGAAATCTTTGCTTAATGTAATTTTGGAAGACATCAATAACATCATCCTCTTATTATTTTGCCTCCTAAACTGTAGTAAAATTTGCACACTATGCTTTCAGGGGTACTTTGAAGTATAATTGTTTCTAGTCGTCTGAGACAGAGGGTTTAATTTCATAGTTGTGAGCTGTATTTAAAAATAGAGTGTTGCTCTCACGGTGCTCCTGAAATTTGAGTGAGTAACTGGGTATTATCCACTAACCCCGTTTACTGTCAAGTATCTTGGAATAGGCTCTCTTGACTCCTTTATACCTTCACATCATCTCCTTTCCTGGGTGTACCATTCCATGAGACACTCTCTCCCATAGCATTTTTATCCTTTGTTTCTCTGGTTTAATTAGGAATAATATAGACATAAAGACATAGATGCATTTTATTTGGTGTATTTACTAAATAAAATTGTATGTCTTATGGTGAAAATCTATGCTAATAGGATTACAATCTCTCTTAAAAGTTATAGTTTAAATTATATATTTGTTATGTGACAGTGTTATGTTTCAATTATACATTTGTTATGTTATGGCTGTGACAGTGACATGTATGTCATCATGTATCATACAATCTACATAATTAGTAATTTAAATAGAAGACGTTTTAAAAGATCTTAAACATAAGCTTATGTTAGGGAGAGAAGTGCAAAGTGCACTATGAGATCCGTGGTGGACAAGCTTGAACTTTTAGCATAACATCACCCCTCGCTCATTAGATATGATTTGGAACACATTAAAGAGCACTTGGTTTACTCAATCTCTGAAAACAAAGCAAAGAAAAAAATTAAACAGGAAGATAAGGAGGAGAGAAAAAGGAAAAGGAGAAGAAAAAAGGAAGAGATAGAGGAGAAAGAGGGGAAGGGGGAGGAGGAGGAGGATATTATTTCATTCCTGTTTTGTTATTTTTTTTAAATTTATACTTTGAGCCCAGGAGGGATAAATGTGGGTTGCAATGTGGACTTCTCTGGCAATCGTAAACTTGGCTCAGTGTTATTAATATGATTGAGCTATTATTTGATGTAAACATGCAACACAATGAATTATGAGCACACTTCAGTGACTTTTTGTAGAGGAAAATAGCATTAGTTATTACTTGAAATCTAATAATAAAATTGAATGGATTTACTATATTACCTTGATCAACAGTTTTCAGTTTTAGTGAGATTTTACATTCCTGATCAAGCTCACTGAATTCAGGACAAACGACAGGAATTGTGCTCTCTATCCTCAACTGGTATTCTTTTCCATCTTCTGATATAGTGCTCAATTCAGGTTGTAACTGGTACAAGAAAATATGTAAAGCAGTCATGTAAAAATAGGATTTAGTTCTATGATACAATAATTTTGAAAGGTATTTTTTCTAAAGTAACAGGTAGTAATAACTTAAGCACTGGAATTTTTTAATTACACAAGATCAATGAAAACCAAACCCTTAAAAACATCAGCAACACAGAAAATTCCATGGAGTTGCCGTACTGCTCTGAGTTTGGGTATTTAGTTCTCCAACACATCGTAGTCAGTTTGGAGCCTGCCATAGTGATTCTGGTTCTGTGGTGGGCACTGGAGAGTGGAGGAGACAAAGATTCCTATATCCTCCCATTTGCTTGCTAATGTTTACTGACACACTAATGGAAGAGTCAGTTTATCCTTAGTCATAAATATTATCCCTAATATAAATTAGAAATCTAAGTAGTTTTAACTCATAAATCAAAACATCATTGTCACCTGAAATATCTCAACCTTCAGCTTATTTCTCAGCTCCTGCTTTCCATGGTTGGAGTTGCTGAGTACTGAAATCTATCCTAGTTCATACGTGAATCGTTTTTTGAGGCAGGAAGTTTTTATGCATTCTTGGTTCTTGTGTAGTTTTCATAACAGATGGTTCTTAGTACAGAATACTCTCTCTGTTAGCCTAGAAACAGTGCCTGAGGGCTGACTGCTGTTCCTCATAGTTTACTGAGTTCTCACCAATGTAGATCCAAAGGTTGTGTTCCCAAGGTCTGAGCTCCACTTCCCCTCCCACTGTGACTATGCTACTCTGACAAGGTAGCTCACTCTTCTCACTCTTTTCCCTGGTCCCTGTTGTGTATAAATGGTCTTTATTCAAGAACAGGCTTTGAACTGGTTCTGAATCCTATTCTTACAATCTATCACTTATCCATCTTGTTCTTGAACTAGAGATGAGTCCAGATCAAACTCCAGTACTATGGCCGACTCCTAGAAGGTGCGCAGCACTTGCCTGCCTAGACCTTTTGGTACTGCCCATTCCTTCTACCAATCTGGAGTCCCTGTCATCTGCTGGAATAGCTCATCAGTTCTTGAACCCCAGTGCTAACAGTAGTGACCATAGACACTGACTGTTTAGATGGTGCAATTTTTGCAGTTAATAAAGTCTAGATTTCTGGGCCAATTCTACTCCAGCCAGAGGCTCTGGTCACTTGATCCTGGCACCTGCCTTCCAAAATGCATGCTAACTAAATATTGATATTCTAACTTTTACTTACAAAATGGAATAAATTATGAGAATAGAACTTGTGCTTTATTTTAATTTGAGCTATTTCTAGAAAAAAAGTAAGTATATTCCAACTTTAGTTCATTAATAGAGGCCCTCAGAATTTGCTCTTCATTAGAATTATTGGGGTTATTTTTCAAAAATACAGAATCTTGGGTCCCAACATCAGACTGTGATGAGGTCCTATAACTAGCATCCCCAAATCACTGTGTGGAAAACACAGTTCCAGAGGGATAATCTTTCTGATCCATCCCCACTGCTACGTACCTTAATGCCTGCAAAAAATTCTTGACTTTCGGTAGCTAAACTTTTTACTTGTGGTTTCTCCAAGAAAAAGATAGAAGCCGTACAGAATATCTATAAATATAGTTAACAAATAATCATTTAGCAATAACATTATGGAGAAAATATGTGTAAATTATTATATTTAAGTACTTAATTTCCATTTTTGCTAGCACATAAGAAATAATAATTTAAAAACTTGCTTAGCCATGGACATGAGCAATAGGGTAGTGATGACCTAGGGGGTGGGTAGAGGCTGGGAGGAGGGGAGAAAGGGGGGGGGAAATGGAAGATATCTGTAATATTATCAACAATAAAAATATTTTTTAAAACTTGCTTAACATTGAGAAATAATTTTATCTTTATAAATTATTCAAGCCTCAACAAATTATTGTAGAATTTGTATTTAATATATATTTAAAAGTGGATAATAAGTGATATAATCATTGAAAAAATGAAAATATTTCTAGAATAAAAGTAATCAATTTAAGAAAGAGACATTAAGTTACAAGGGTTCATTGATAATAATCAGGAAATTGCTAGATTCAGATACTCATTGTTATTAAGATTGCTGACTCATCCAATTATCACTGAATTTGGCACAATTACCAAGGAAAAAAGAAAAAGAAAAACATTCGTGCTTTATATTATGGGGACAAACACTATTTTTAGGATAGGATCTAAAAAATCCAGTTTTGCAAGTTAATACATTCACGCAAAGTAAAGAAAACCCAATTACTTTTGAACATACCCTATCGCCAAGTCTGAGATTTATGCCGTCCAGTTCTAAAAGAGAGAATGCCTGAACTGTGGTCTCTTGCTTCAGTTCCTCTTTGACATCTTGAGAAGAAAGCCTAGACCAAGCTATAATAAATCCCACGGAGTTGTTCGTAGGGGAAACATCAAAAGCACACCTACAGAAAACCCTGGACTCAATCAGCTCCACCACAATCTGGGGTCTTCCTGGAGGTGGTGGTGGCAATGAGGCAGACAGCTGACCTGGTGGGAGAAAATGCATAATTTGTAGTTGGACATCTTGAAAAAGAGAGACTGGCTTATGGGGAAAGCTCACAAAGACTGTAACTCAGGGTTTGATATTAAGGGAAATAAAATACATTTAGAAAAATATTCTCTAGCAATCAGCAAAATAGCACATTCTTATTTTGATCCCTAATCACATATATATTGTTAGAGAAATTCATCAGCTTATCAAGCTTATATTAATGTATATTGAATATGTCTACCTAGAAAAGTCAAGCTCTTGAGCAAAAAAGGTAATTTACCTTCTTTTCAGCTATTACCTTTTCTAAAAGATGGAACAAACAAAACAAGGTGTTCTACATTATAATTTTTTTAATATTTTCTATTTGCTTTTTTTCTTTATTGATTAAGTTATTATATATGTATCCTTATCCTCCCATGGCCCCCCCCACTCATACCCTCACCCCCCTGGTGTCTGTGTCCATTGGTTAGGCTTATATGCATGCATGCAAGTCCTTTGGTTGCTCTCTCCCCTTACCCCCACCCTCCCCTACCTTCCCTCTGAGATTTGATGGTCTAATCCAGCCGTGGGCAAACTATGGCCCACGGGCCGTAGTTTGAAATGAATAAAACTAAAAAAAAAAAGACCGTACCCTTTTATGTAATGATGTTTACTTTGAATTTATATTAGTTCACACAAACACTCCATCCATGCTTTTGTTCCGGCCCTCCGGTCCAGTTTAAGAACCCATTGTGGCCCTCGAGTCAAAAAGTTTGCCCACCCCTGTCCTAGATCCTAGACGATGGAAGATGAAAATAGCATCTCATGATGCACCTGCAGTTGGCAGCATTCGCTCCTGGGAGAAATATCTCCGCCAATCTGACTGGCTTATTTTGCTTAGCATAATGTTCTCCAGTTCCATCCATGCTGTTGCAAATGGTAAGAATTCCTTCTTTTTTACTGCAGCGTAGTATTCCATTGTGTAGATGTACCACATACATTACAATTTTTTGTTACAAACTGGTCATTATAATGTAAAATCAAATGACTTACAATTTTACTCTTATAATTTACTCTTATAACTCAACTTGCCATTACTCTGGGATGAAAGAGCTGTTCCTTATGGGAGTGATTATACTATCTTAGTGAAATATACCAATGTTGAAAAATAGTCTTATTCTTTTCATTTTTCTATGAAAATGTTTGGGGTTAAAAATGTTTGAAGAGAGATTCCAGGAGAAACCAAGATGGCGGCATAGGTAAACACTGGAGATTGCTGCCTCGCACAACCACTTCAAAAATACAACTAAAAGATGGAACGGACATCATCCAGAACCACAGGAAGGCTGGCTGAGTGGAAATTCTACAACTAGAAGGAAAGAGAAAAGCACACTGAGACTCAGAGGAGGTGCGGTGCGGAAGTAAAATACAAAGATGTGGAGGTGCATGTGGAGAGGGCTGGCAGCTGAGGACACGGTTGTCTTTTTCAATCGGGAGGGAGTCTCAAGCTCTGAGCTCCAGTTCCGGGTGAGTCTCTGGGGACCCAGACTCATATGGGAGAAACAGGACTGTCTGGCATCGGTCGGAACTCGAGGGCAGCTTTCTTTCTCTCGGAGGTGCTCGCAGCGATTGCGATTGCCGGGAGCGGGGCCTCTGAGGGCAGGACTGAGAGCAGCCATACTGCTCACTCCGCCCGCCCTGTTGATCCCTGGGACCCCACCCCACCCAAGCTGTGCAC
>NW_005371516.1:252038-252567 GCF_000412655.1 Myotis brandtii
CTCCTGCTGGGTAGCCTCAGACAGAGGCTAGATTAGCACCTCCTTAGAGATCCAGGAGCCAGTGTGCCCGGTGGTCAGAGTGGGACCATCCAGATTGAAGCTCCTTGGATCCATAAAGGACACACTCAGGGGGCAGACTCAGTGAGCACCAAAGCCCCACTGAAGCAAGTCTTGTCCCAGAGGAGTGTCTCTAGCACAGATGTTCTCCCACTGCAGAAACAGCTGATTCTCACAGCCCATTGGCCTGGAGGTCAATTCCTCCCAGTGTTACCTACAACAATCAAGGCTTAACTACAACAAGACTGTGCACGAAGCCCACAAGGGGGTGCACGAAGAGTGTCTACCTCAGGTAATTGGGGAGGCTGAGCCACTGGGCCCTATAGGACACTTAGCACAGAAAGCCACTCTTATCGACACAGGGAAGCAGCCAAAATGCGGAGACAAAGAAACAGGACACAAATGACAGAAATGGAGGAAAGCAAACTACTAGATATAGAGTTCAAAACCACACTTTTAAGGTTTTTCAAGA
>NW_005371516.1:253697-255065 GCF_000412655.1 Myotis brandtii
GACGGTGGGGTGGGAACCGGGTAGAGGGGAGCTATGGGGAGAAAAAGAGAAACAACTGTAATAATCTGAACAATAAAGATTTAATTATTAAAAAAAAATGTTTGAAGATTCCTCCAGGAACTCAGAGAGATTTTTATCTCTGGACATTTGCAAAATTAAATCTGGGAATCTAAAATGTTCCTAAAAAAGGAGGGAGGGGGACATATATAATACTTTCAACAATAAAGATTTTTTTTAAATAAAAAATAATAAAATGTTCCTAAATAAATTTTTAAGTTTGTTTTGTTGTTTTTGAAAAGAGAAAAATATCTGCGTGATAAATTTTAATAGTAAGATTTTTTAGATGTCCTAAAATGTAGAGATATTTTTCCATGGTATACATGGTAATTTTTTATAATTAAAATGTTAATTTTTAGTTCTGTAATGTACATTTTGAAAAATTCTGAGAAACTTAACCTAAAGGTGAGGTGGGGGGGTGGGGAAACATAAGTATTTTCAAATATTTTAAAGTGTTATTTTGTTAGATATCAAATTACAAAACTCCAATAATAAATATAAATAATAAATATTTTTTCAAACATTTTAAACATTAGGCCAAATCATCATATTAAAACTTGAAAGAAATAATAGATGACTAATTACTATATATTCATATTTTAAAATGTATCTGAGTAAAAATTTCTTCTTAAATAAACTAGGAAGAAGTTGAATTTATTTTTAAACAGAGAAAGACTATCTACAGGAATTATTAGAAATAAATGAAAAATGAGAAAAGTAATTCATGAAAAATTAAGTTTTTAAAAAATATGTTTTTATTGATTTTAGAGAGAGAAAGGGAGAGGGAGAGAGAGATAGAAACATCAGTGATGAGAGAAAATCATTGACTGGCTGCCTCCTGCACGCCCTCTACTGGGGACCAAGCCCACAACACCGGCATGTGCTCTTACTGTGACCTCCTGGTTCATAGGTCGATGCTCAATCACTGTGCCACACTGACCTGGCAAAATTAAATCTTTTGACTCAATATTTTAAATAGCATTTACTATCTGGGTGAGTTGATTATTGCTCACAACAATGTAGGTAAAAAAAAATTGTTAAAAGAAACTTAAACATTTCAAAATGACATGTAACTTATTTCTGATTGAAAAGCACAATTCATAGACAACAGTGGTGATTACCAGAGGGAAAGTGAGTTGGGGGCAGGTAGGAGAAGGTAAAGGGAGGATAAATGGTGATGAAAGGAGACTTCACTTGGGGTAGTGAACACACAATACAATATACAGATGATGTTATAGAATTGTACCCTTGAAACCTATATAATTTTATTAACCAATGTCACCCCAATAAATTCAATAAAAAAGAAAAGCA
>NW_005371516.1:255191-256250 GCF_000412655.1 Myotis brandtii
GAGAGAGAGAGAAACATCAATAATGAGAATCTTTGATCGGCTGCCTCCTGCACACCCCCTATTGGGGGGTTAAGCCCCCAACCTGGGCATGTGCTCTGACCGGGAATCCAAATGTGACCTCCTGGTTCATAGGTTGAAGCTCAACCATTGAACTACACTGGCTGGGCTGTCTCTTAACTTTTGACTTATTATTATTTTTAATCCTCACCTGAGGATATTTTTCCATTGATTTTTAGAGAGAGGGAAAGACAGAGAGAAATATTGATGTGAAAGAAACACATCAATTGATTGCCTCCTGCACAAGCCCTGACCATGCTGGGCTGGAGAGGAGCCTGCAACTGAGGTACGTGCCCTTGATCAGAATCAAACCCAGATTCTCCAGTCCACAGGTCAACACTCTTTCCACTGAGCCAAACCAGCTAGGGCTTTTTGACTTACTTTAAAGCAAATGTTACTTGCCCAAATTGTGTATGATTTTGTATAGCTCTATTTTTCAGTTAATTGCATAAACATTCTGAATAGCATAACAAGTAGCTTAAATTTATTTCTTACTTAAGAAAGAAAAATGATTTTACTACAATATATGTTTACGATAAAGATAATCCAAACCTATTATGCAGGATAGCCAAACAGTTATACTTTATGGTTAAAGTTACTATTATTAGAAATACTAGAGGCCCGGTGCACAAAAATTTGTGCACTTGGGTCGGTCCCTCAGCCCGGCCTGTGCCCTCTCGCAATCTGGGGCCCCTTGGGGGCCCCTTTCCCTGGCTGCTGGCACCAGTTTTCCTCCGGCGCCTGGAACGCAGGCCTTCGCTCTTCGCTGGGAGGGGCCCGCACGGTGGGCGAGGGGCTTAGCTCTTTTAAAAATACTTCTGAATGTTTGGTAAATAACCCTGTAGGAATCTACTTTCTGAAACATGCTGGTTGTTAAGGGCTGATTTGGGTAATCAACAAAATGTATGTTAAAATCCTAATCCCCAGAACCTCAGAATGTACCTGTATATGGAGATAAGATCTTTAAAGAGGGGATTACATTAAATTGAGGCAGTTCCAGTG
>NW_005371516.1:256410-267910 GCF_000412655.1 Myotis brandtii
TATATTTATACTATTTGATCCTATAAGCATGCCTCTATAAGCTTTTTTTTTTCCCCCCAAGGAGAGCATGGGGTCCGTTTATTGGGGGGTCAGTCAAAGGGGGAGCTGGCTAGGGTGGGGTAGGGCAGCAGCTTGTCTGGCCCCCGAGAAACCCAACTTGAGTCCAGAGCCTCGACCACTTTGAAGCCAAAGTCTTCCTCCACCTTTATCTGCATGGGGGCCAGCTCCGGAGTCAGCGGGACTCCCGCCTGGCATCCTTCCCGTGGCACTCGCCGCCTCTTCCAACCGCTGGGCCCCTCACCAGGGGCCGGGCTGCTGGCTTCTGCAGGTGCTGGTGTCCTCCTGGGTGGGGACAGCCCCTCTTTCTCCGGAGGCTCGCTCTCAGCATTGCCTGGAGTGGGGTGTCTATGCCCTGGTTGCCCTCGTCCTCCAGTAAGATGGTGAACTGGCTGGCCCAGTAGTCGTCACCCTAGGAGTCCAGCACCCTCATGAGGAACCTCCGCTCCTGCTGGAGTCTCCGTGTTATCCTCTATATCTGATGGAGCCTGTTCAGGACCCGCTCGTTCACCTGCTCGATCTCCCTGCAGTGCCGACCCAGCGCTTGGTAAGTCCTTCGATTGAGTTCCTGTTGGCACCATGGCCACTGGCCTTGGGCTTCCTCCTCCTTTTCGTCTCTCTCCTGGAGGCTGGAGCTGCCCAGACCCCTAGACACAAACTCCACTTCGGTCTCAAGCTCGCTCTCCAGGATGTGACCACTGAACAGCGGAGGCAGCACCAGCTTCAAGCAGGGAGGTGCTGAGAACTCCTCAAAGCCCAAGGCTGTCATGGACCCCTCTCTCTGCTCTGGCTCCATTTCTCCCTGGCTCCCCGCAGAACTTCCAACCTTGCAACTTAAAGTGCAAAACGACTCGCCCTATCCGATTTCATGGTCAGGCACACAGGCCCCGGCAGCTAAGCCTCCTGGGAGTTGTAGTTCTCTATTTCCCCACTCGCTTTCCTCGCCCCACCCTCAATCCGAGTCCCTGCTGAAAGGCCCTGCTTGCTGGTCTAAAGCCACTGGCCAGGATCTGAGTCACCTCCATCTTTATTCCTGTCCCGACACCGCACAGTCTGACCATGGAGACTCTCCGCTTGGGAGGTCCCTGGGTCTCCTTCTGGGGCCTGGCTGCGTTGCCCCCGGGACTGGATTGTGTGCCCCAGCAGCGACACAGCCCTGGCCCCTGGGTCTCCTTCTGGGGCCTGGCTGTGTTGCCCCCGGGACCGGATTGTGTGCCCCAGCAGCGACACAGCCCTGGCCCCTGGGTCTCCTTCTGGGGCCTGGCTGTGTTGCCCCCGGGACCGGATTGTGTGCCCCAGCAGCGACACAGCCCTGGCCCCTGGGTCTCCTTCTGGGGCCTGGCTGTGTTGCCCCCGGGACCGGATTGTGTGCCCCAGCAGCGACACAGCCCTGGCCCCTGGGTCTCCTTCTGGGGCCTGGCTGTGTTGCCCCCGGGACCGGATTGTGTGCCCCAGCAGCGACACAGCCCTGGCCCTAATTTGCATATCACACTGATTAGCCAATGGGAAGGGTTGCGAAGTTACGGTTAATTACCATGTTTGTCTATTATTAGATTATATTAGATAGGATTGTTTTATTCTTTTAAGAACTTAAATCACAGGGTCTAATTACACTGAGACTTGCAGAAAAAATACTAGCTTGTTTAAAGAATGCTAGAAAGGGGGACTGAAAAATCCATTTATAACTGGAAGAGGTTATAGAAAAGCAACTCAGAACATTTATTGAGGATTATTATATTAGTTTTATTTAAAGATAAATCATATTACTTTTTAGGCGTGGTACATGAATATTGTATAATCTAATTTGTTTTATATCATTATGGCTTATTTCACCATAAAAAAATCTTCGTTAATTAATTATATGTCAACAATCTCACATTCGTTATCACATTTGGCCAACAGGTTCCAGGAAAAGGCTAATGTTTCAATTTTTATTTCTGCACTTTTTTTAGGAAGATGTCATACATTTTATTAGGCAATCTATTTAGAGTGATTTGTCTTAAGGAATATTATAGCAGGAGGTTCTTAATATTTGAAATAACTTAAAAATTTTAACTAAGTTAGAAAATGAAAATTACAGATTTAATAGGGAAGAAAAATTATGACAACCATTAACACTTTTGTTGTTTATCTTTTAATACTTATTTGGTACAAATGCAATCATCACTAGAAGAAAAAAATGAGATTTTGATGCATAATCTAATTTCTTAGTTTCAATATACCATGAATACTAATGTCAAAAAATATATTCATGAATTTTCATATTGTTTATAGAATATTTTATCATTATGGATATATCAAAAATATATAACCAACCTGCAGTTATTGGATAGTTGCAATTGTTTCATATTATTAGAAAAATGGTTTTATAAAAATTGTACCTGCACAATTCTTTGAATATTTCTCTAAACTAGATTTTTGGAAGTCAAATTGCTAGGTACAAATGCATGAGGATGTTTATGATTGTTGAGACAAATTGCCAATTTTTCTCATAAAATTACTCTACCAATATATACACAATTTGCAGGGCATGAACATGCCCGCTCTGCACCTTTGCTAACTCCACTGCTATTTCTTAAAGGCATGATAAAATGATTTTTATATCCACTAGACTGAGGTGTTGTCAAATATTAGCATAAATCAACATCCAAAGTAAATCTTAAAACCTAAAAGCCTGTTGAAATTATTAGTTTATAAATAAATTATTAAAAATAAAATCTGATACTTACGAACACAGTCACCTTCAATTTCGATTTCGTCAGGGCCGCATGGGTTTAATTTTGCATCAGAAATAGCTGCAAAAGGTTGAGTTTTTATATTTATCCAATTGAGCATAAAGATATAAATATATTTATATATAATATATATGAAATGACAAATCTTCAGAGAAGTATGTTTTAATACAGACTAAAACTTATTTGTTTTATTTTTTCATAATAAATTTTTTCTCTTTTCAGGATGAGATCAAATGGAGATAATTTGGGATTATATTTTAAAACAATTATAACTTTTATATCTTGTTTTCTAAATTTTAGTCTGCATTAAGTAATAAATTTTATTTATTTTATTATTTTATTTTATTTTAATCTTCACCCGAGGATATTTTTCTATTGATTTTAGAGAAAGTGGAAGAGAGAGGGAAAAACAGAGAGAAATATCAATGTTAGAAAAAAGCATCAATTGGTTGCCTCCTGAAGGCGCCCTGACCAGGGCCAGGGCCAAGGAGAAGCCTGCAACTGAGGTATGTGCCCTTGACTGAAATGGAACACAGGACCCTTTGGTCAGCAGACTGATGCTCTATCCACTGAGCCAAACCGGCCAGGGCTGGACGCTCTCTTCTTTTCCATTGGTCTATTTGTGTATCTTGATGCAAACGTAACACTCTGTAGATTCCTGTAACTTTAGAATAAGTCTCAATCAGATAGTGTAAATTATCCAACTTTTTTCTTGTCAAAGTAGTTTGGGGATTATGGCTACTTTCTATATCCATGTAAATTTTAGTATGAACTTGTCAATTCCCACACAAAAATCTTGCTGGTATATTGATTAGGACTGTTTTGGAACTATAAATCATTTTGAAGAGAATTGACATCTGAACATTGACTCTTTTTATTTCATGAACATGGTTCATTGCTCCATTATTTTAGGACTTCTATAATTTCTGTTAGCAGAATTTTATAATTTTAACTTTATAGTTCTTGTACATATTTTTCCATATTCATTGCTAAGTATTTCATATACAGGGTGTCCCAAAAACGTATATACACTTTAACAGATGATAGATTAATTGATGTTTCTTTCTTTTCAGATTTAACCCATTGGAAGTCATGATTATTCAAAGTTTGTATACATTTTTGGGGAGACACCCTGTGTTCAGTAATATTATTGACTAGAGGCCCGGTGCATGAAATTCGTGCGGGCGGTGGGGGGTTGTCCCTCAGCCCAACCTGCACCCTCTCCAATCTGGGACTCCTTGAGGGATGTCCGACTACCCGTTTAGGCCCAATCCCACGTCGGACATCCCTCTCCCAATCCAGGACTGCTGGCTCCCAACCGCTCATCTGCCTGCCAGCCTGATCACCCCCTAAGCACTCCCTGCCAGCCTGATCAATGCCTAACTGCTCCCCTGCCTGCCCGATTACCCCTAACTGCCCTCCCATGGCAGCCTGGTCACCCCTAACTGCCCTCCCCTGCAGGCCTGGTTGCCCCCAACTGCCCTTCCCTGATGGCCATCTTGTGTCCACATAGGGGTGGCAATCTTGTGTGTTGGAGTGATGGTCAATTTGCATATCGCCTCTTTATTTTATAGGATATTTACATGACATTTCTGATTGCTTATTGCTAGTATAAAGAATTATAAATGATTCTGTAGGTTGACCTTTTTCTTTCAGCATTGAATTTTTGAAATAGATGATTAAGTAATTTGCATTTATATTCTTAGGGATATTATTCCATACTTTTCTTTTCCTGAAATGCCTATATTTGGTTTTAGTTTCAGAATAATGCTAACTTGACAATGGTTTAGTAGTCGTTTCTCTTTATTTCTCTGAAAGAAGTGTATAAAAGTGGTATTATTTCCTTCTTAAATGTTTAACAGCAGTTCTCAACCTGTGGGTTGCGACCCCTTTGGGGGTCGAACAACCCTTTCACAGGGGTCGCCTAAGACCATCAGAAAACACATATATAATTACATATTGTTTTTGTGATTAATCACTATGCTTTAATTATGTTCAATTTGTAACAATGAAAATACATCCTGCATATGAGATATTTACATTATGATTCATAACAGTAGCAAAATTACAGTTATGAAGTAGCAACGAAAATAATTTTATGGTTGGGGGTCACTACAACATGAGGAACTGTATAAAAGGGTTGCGGCATTAGGAAGATTGAAAACCACTGGTTTAGAAGATTTCCCAAGCCATCTATGTAAGCTTGGTGGGGTGGTGGGGCTTTGTTGTTGTTGTTTGCTTTAGTTTTAGTCTTTTAGTGGGATAGATTTTAATTAGAAAAAGAATTTCTTTAATAGGTTATCTAATTATTTTTTTAGTGAGTTTTGCTTTCCTGTGTATTTCAAGAAATTTGTTCACTTTATTTAAATTGTCAAATGTATTGGCAATGTATAGTTTTTCACTATATTCTTTTTCATAGTAATTTCTGTAGAATCTGTAGTTGTATCTCTCTTTTATTCCTGATATTGATGTGTTTTTTTTCACTGATCAGTTTGGCTAAAATATTAATTTTATTGAATTTCTCCAAGAACCAACTTTTGATTTTCTTTAATTTTCTGTTTTGTGTATTCTGCTTCATTGGCTTTCACTCTGATCATTATTTCCTTTTGCTTACTCAGGGTCTTATTTGTGCTTCTTCTAGTTCCTTCATGTGTATAAGCTGAGTTTTTTTTTCTATTTATGACCTTTCTTATTTTCCAATATAGATGTTTGGTGGGTTTTCTTTAAATTAAATTAAAACTTTTGTGATATTCTAACTTTTTAAAATTGGGGTCGAGATGTGATCTATCTCGGTAAATGTTTCATGTGCACTTATAAAAAATATTGATGCTCTGTTTTTTGTAAAATTTTCTCTAAATGTCATGTAGATCATGTTGGCTGACAGTTTTTTTAGTCTCCTTTTTTGCTGTTTTTGTTTCTATATATTCAATTAATTATCAGATGGGTGTTGATCTCCAACATTAACTGTAGATTTGTCTAGTCTTTTCTATGTTTTGCTTCATGTATTTTGATTCTCTGTTATTAGGTACATAAGAATTTATAATTGTTATGTCCTGTTGTTGAATTGACCCTTTTATCATTAGAAAATGACCCTTGGTTTTCCAGGTTTGTCTGGGCAGTCTGTAGTTGGGCCTTATTTTTTTTTAAATCCAATCTGACTTTAAATTGGGTTGTTTATCCTCAAACTCTCAGTATTACTGCCCTATTCTCAGAAGAGGCTTTCTCTGGTGACACCTCATTATAAGTTTCATTTTTTTCTCACCTCAAGTATTCTCAATTATAGAAAAATTTAATCTTTTCATCCATACCATTAATTGCAATTTGTAATTGTATGAATATTCTTTGCCACAGTTTTGCTGTACCTGTGTTATTTGGGGTTTCCTAGTTTGAAAAGTCCAACAACCACAGGATGAAAATGTTCATAGGTGTTACTCATATAATTATTATTATTATTTGCAAGTGTTTGCCTAGTTTGATAACACTGGTTTATAACAGTACGTTCCAGCATTTTCAATCTTCTACATATGAATTTGCTCTTGATTAGACTGGGGTTGTGGCTTTTGAGGAAGAATATTGTTATCGTATGTTAACCTTTGTTATTGCTTGTTATATGTTAATCTTTGATGCTTCCATATCGACAAACATTTTTGAGTATTTTAAGATCTTGGCAAAGAATCCTAAACAAATCTGGCCAGTTTAAACTAGAAATTTAGCTTCACTGGAGCAATCATAGTGGATCAAATCTCTTGAGCATTGCATTAGCTCTATACAACCCATCTGGAGAATGGCATAAACACACTAGCATACACAGTGCCATGATTAGCAGTTCATGTGTATTACCCATGTATTCTTACCTTCTGCACAATATCCCATACACCCCTGAGTGGGTCGTAGTAAGTACACAAAAAATTGTCCACAGTTTCTTACAGACACTGGGATTTGGAAAAGGCAGCAGTCTTCAGTAGCGCTCAGCAAAAACTGCCACGTGGCACAAGCAGTCAGCTGCTTGAGCTCCCCCGGTGCAGGCATTGTTTCTGAGTCTCGCAGAGACAGCCAGATAGGAGCCTGTGTTCCACAGTGGTTCATCTTTTGCATCAGAGAAAACAAAAGTTGAAAATACAATTTATTTTTATACGTGGCAGATAAAGCAATTTTACATTTTCTTCTAAACAACCTTTAAAATATTAATTATCAATTATATTTTAAAAAATCAAATGACTTGTACCTGTAGTATAAAAGAAAAAGTAACTTTATGGAATAGTACACTTAAAGGTAGATTCCTCGTAATTAATATAATTTTATTCTACTGAAATACCTTTATTCCATTTGCTACATTTGTATTATGAACAAGAGAAATTCAGTGTCAGATAACCTAAGACAATATAAGTCAGTCTGAAGTCATCTTAACATATAGCACAAAGATGAACTGACATTGGAGATTTCTTGAAAAATTGCTGGAAATAGTATATGTAAGAAGTTAATGTACAGTTGAGGAGGCATCAAAAAATCAGGGGAGAAGGAAGGGATTGTTTGAAATCTAGTGAAAACAATTGGTTGGCAATTTGGAAAAAAATGAAGTTAGTGCCATACTTAAAGCTAGCTATCAAAACGAGTTTCAGATGGAAAATAAAATTAAATAGAAAACTAACCCAGGAAAAATATGAAACTATATGACTTGGGAAAAAATGACCGTGGACACTAAACATCTTTGCTTTTATAGTAGGTGAATTATAGTACCCACCTCATACTGCTGTGAAGTGTAAATTAAAAAATGTATATAGCACAACTTTCACACAGCGATGTCTCAATAATTGTTAATATAATTATTTTTCCATGCTTAAAAGCAAAGAAAAACTCATAAAGGAAAATTTTGATAGTTATATTAAATAATAATTTAATAAATATAAGACAAATGAGTTAAAGGGAAAATTACTTGTTAATAGCATTATATTTAGTCTGTTATATTATTTATTTATTATTACATTACTATATTTCTTATTTTATTTTAGCCATATAATATCCATTTAAAGATCCTAAAATCACAGATGGGAAAAATACACGAACATAATTTAAAGAATAAATACATATGTCTAATGAATACATGAGAATACTTAATACTAGAAAAATATTTTTATCTATTGCTACTGGAATTAAAAATTAGCATTATATTTTTAAAAAACAATTTAACTATGTATTTAAAAAACTCAAAAAGACTAAAATCAAACAATGATTTATATGCACATTTGCTAATTGCATAATTACTTATTATAGCAAAAGCCTGAAAGTACACACATATGATAATGGTTTAAATAAATATGGTGTACATATGACATATTATTTTCAAATGATATAATTTTAGTAATAGGAAAATGCAAATGCTGTAGCTGTAACTGGAAAATAATCATGTTAGGTAACTGAACATATAGCATGAACTTTACAAAACAATATAAATAAGAAGGAATAATAGCAAAATGTTAATGATAGAATATGTAGGTGGATTACCAATGAATGTTATTCTATTACCTGTCCTTTTTTTTTTTAAATTCTTACTTAAAGGCATGCAATATTTTATTTATTATTTTTTCCCTGTCCTTTATTTTCTGTTTTTTAATGCACATGAGTTACTTAAAACATTATAAATAGAAATTTATTTACACAGATTTTTATTATCTTGTAGACAAAAAGTAAATTCTATTTGTTCTCCAGCAGAATGGTCCAGGGACTAGGTTGCAGAGTGTATGAAAGAATGGAACAGGGAACACTTTTTTGTGGGGCACAGCTGATATCCAGGAAAAGAGCTAGTTCACCTTCACCTTTGTGTGAGGTTCTGGAATCAGTTATAGTTAATTTAAAATATAGAACCAAAAGAACACAAATACTTAAGGATGTAATGAATTTCCTCAAATTTTACTTTCAAATTCTGATTTATTTTTTAGTTTATTGCAGGTGAAATGTCACAAATGTGGCAAGCAAATAAACCAAAAGGAGAAAATAAGACAGCTACAATGTCACAACTTAAAATTTAAATATCTTTCCTGAGTTTTTCTCACATTAGTTACATGCTTAAAAGGGAAAATAATTCTTGTTTCTTCATAATTCACAAGATGTGAGTAACAATAAGGAGAATGAGCCTTCTATTTAAGACTGACAGGAACAGAAGCAGGTTTTGGGTTACTTGCGTTTAAGTACATGAGTACTGGACAGTGATGACTTGTGATCAAAACGTGGCTGGCTGACCTGCTAGCTGGGTGACTCTAGGAGTATTATGTCTAAGAATATATGTGTCCTGCACTGTATGATGCAAATAATAATGATCGACTGTATTCTAGAATTGCTGTAAAAATGATATAAGATGCTGTAGGTAAAATCACTTGGTGGACTGCATGAGCATAGCATAAACTATTACTATCTTCATTACATAATATAATAAGGAACATGGAACACTTCAGATTAATTCAATCTGGACACAAAATTAAAATAATTCAGCATAGGAAATAAATGGGTTGCAATAAGATTCAATCCTCCCATGAAAAAATATACATAAGAACAAGCACATACAGTTCTTAGTGAGTTGGAATACCTCGACACATTTGGTTGGCATCTCAGCAGATCTGTCAAAGATGACAAATCGATACCATCCAGCAGCAAGGGAATGGTCACATATCAGGTCTTGAGGGGCTGACTGCTGGAGGAGCGATGAGTCAAAATGGACACTTCTGTGAGGGCTCTGTAGAAACCGGTGTCCCCCGGGAGAGCACTCCTGAGCTAGGATGGAAAGATAAGTATCTTTATGTAAGTGTGCTCTTCGTTAAAATAGTTCAATTAATAGTTGACTATTGAAGTCCATTTTTTATTACTAAGCGCAGGAAAGGGTAGACAGGAACAGTTTTGAGGGAGGAACAAGAAAAGACCAGGGAGAAAGGGAGAGTTCTGTATTTTCTGAGCAGCAGGTGACCCGGAAGATACTTTTTCTCTCAAACCCACTAAGAACATAAACCTCCTCTTCCCAGCATAGAGGAGGCAGCAGAAACAGAATAATTTGAGAAATACAACTCTTCTTTGAGGCTCCTGATTCCCAAATAATAAGAAACACAGAAATTTTCCTTATTTGGATACTAGAGTACCTTGTTGACACTGTAGGTAGAAAATCTCTAAGCATTAAATATTATATTTGTTGAAGGAAAACAATATAATAAAAACAAAATCTATGAAATAGAAATTTGAAAGAAAAATTCAGTCATTATTAAAGTATTCACTGTGAAAAAAAAGATCTAACTGAATAAAACTCTCAAACATTTATTATATAACTTCATGCTATAGAAGTGTTCATAAAGCAAAATTAATTTCTGAACTTAAATTAATGAGCACAAAAAACTAGAGATATTAACTTGCAAATAAATCTCACAAGTATAGCTTATAAAAATTATTATAATTTTCTTCCTTTTTATTTTTATTGCTTGTAGTTATAACAATTAAACTGTATGAAAGGCACTGTTTTGCAAGATAAAATTTCTCCCTAAATAATTTTTTTAGTAAAATATTTTAGAAATGAGTCCAAAAGTTCCTCTTCTTTTTGTCTCTTGCTCCACCAGTTTTAAATTTCCCAAGAAAATTTTGGCCTCAAAGGCTCTTGTGGCTTTAGATATTTTATAAAGTGTGTGTGGATAGAAGTCAGGGGATATGCTGTATATGTAATTTTGAAATAGCTCTAAGATCTTGTCAATACCAGAATATTGCACCTGGTTAGAAACTAAGGAAAATGTTTAAACAGAGATTACTGGCGAGGTTTGTATGAATTATTGAAATATTTTCTCTGATCTCCTTGCAATAGAATTTTGTGTTGGGGGAAAAGTCAATACCTCCATCTTTATTTTGTGAAGTATTTCTCCTTCCTAAGTGCTTCTGTAGTTCCCACATGTCCTCTGATTTTGCAGTTTTGAAGAATTATTTTTCTAATGCAAAGTTAAAGATATGATGGATATAGGAATGACAGTATGACACCAATAACACTAAAAAATGCATAGTATTTAAACAGGAATTTATAGTTATTTTTATTTAATATTTAGGAAACTTCTTAATTTACATAATTAGGAATAGCTCATATTTTAAACTAGAGAGCCCGGTGCATGAATTTGTGCACTGGTGGGGTCCCTCGGCCTGGCCTGTGGGGATCAGGCTGAAACTGGCTCTCTGACATCCCCCGAGGGGTCCCAGATTGCGAGAGGGCACTGGCCAGGCTGAGGGACCCCACCTGTGCATGATTGGGGCTGGGAAGGGACCACAGGAGGGCTCCAGGGTGTGTCTGGCCTTGTCTCGCCCAGTCCCGATCGGCCGGACCCCAGCAGCAAGCTAACCTACCGGTCGGAGCATCTGCCCCTGGGTGGTCAGTGCGCATCATAGTGACTGGTCGAATGGTTGAACAGTTGGAGGGACAATTGGCATATTAGGCTTTTATATATATACTAGAGGCCCGGTGCACAAAAATTTGTGCACTGGCGGGGGGGGTCCCCTCAGCCCCACTTGTGCCCTCTCACAGTCTGGGACCCCTCGGGAGATAACGACCTGCTGGCTTAGGCCTGCTCCCGGTTGGCAGAGGGCAGGCCCAATCCCTAGGTGCCTGCCCCGCAGCCCCTGGTCAGGCTCAGAGCAGGGCCGATTGGGGAGTTGGGGCGCCTCCCCCTGTCATGCACAGAGCAGGGCGGATCAGG
>NW_005371516.1:268666-301734 GCF_000412655.1 Myotis brandtii
CTCTCCTTTTTTTCTTTTTTTTTTTATTCTGGGATTTATTTACCTTCTATGGCTGTCACTGGAGCTGAGAGCCAGCTTTAGCTCTGATACTCAGCTCCAGCTCTGAGACCTCGGCTGCTAAAGCAGGTATCTGGGCTTTGTTTAGCTTCTATAATTGAAACACTGTTGCAACTCCAGCTCTGAGGCCCGGCTGGCTGAAAGCAGGTTTCTGGGGATTGTTTAGCTTCTATAATTGCAACATAGTTGCTTAGACTGCAGCTCAGAGGCCGGCAGCGGCAGGCGGGGAACCTTGGCTTCCTCCATCACTGGAGCAAGCAAGCCTCCTGTTCTCTTCAGGTGCCTGGCTGCCGGCCGCCATCTTGGTTGGCAGTTAATTTGCATATCGCCCTGATTAGCCAATGGGAAGCGTTCGGAGGTACGGTTAATTACTATGCTTGTCTATTATTAGATAGGATATAGATTGGATATGTCACAATCCACCCCTCCTCCCTGCCAAATCTCCTTCTGTCTTTTAAACTGTTCAAAATATGTGTAGAAAATTTTTAAATTTTACTTGCAATAAACAAGCCATACTCTTAAAAACCTCATTACAACTTTAACATTAGAATGTAAGATATAGTTAACTAAATTATGAGGATTGTTTAGGCTCCCATGTGAGAGTTTGAGGGCTTAGCTCCTCAAGTACTAAAAGAACAGGTTTATAAGCACATCTCATCTAACTGTCAATTTCATAACATGAATGATGTGTAGAACTTTCAAGCAAACTCCTAATATAACATTTCCCTCAAAACAAGAGTACATATAAAATAAAAATTAAAATTTACATTTCTATTTGTTCTGCCTTCTTCCTTTTTTAAAATATATTTTTATTGATTTTTTTACAGAGAGGAAGCGAGAGGGATAGAGAGTTAGAAACATCAATGAGAGAGAAACATCGTCAGCTGTCTCCTGCACACCCTCTACTGGGAAGTGAGCCTGCAACCAAGGTACATGCCCTTGACTGGAATCGATCCCCGGAACCTTTCAGTCCACAGCCCGACGCTCTATCCACTGGGCCAAACCGGTCAGGGCTGCCTTCTTCCTAAGATAATTTAAAGCAGCTAAGTATTATATAATAGAATCTGCAATACTTGGATTTCAAATACTTTGGGAGAATGTGTCAAGTTATAAATAATAGATACATAATAATACAGTATGCACTCGGTTTTCAAGTTTTGTTTGTAAATACAAGATAACTTGTATTATATTGTTTTCTGGTTTAATACAATGGCCAGACTAGCATTTTTTTAAAGATTCATAATAGACAAATATGTTAAGAAAATAAATAAATTCTTTAAGAGATGAATATGCTTAATACCAGAAGAGAGGAACTTTATAATATCTGAGATTGTAATTATAAAACCATTGGTATATTGATTGCCCTATGTTAATTTCAAATATTTGTGAATTTTTAAAAGTCTTACAACTTCCCCCAAAGACGTGGAAAAGAGAAAAACTACCTTGAAGTTCCAAATTCAAGGATAAATAAAAAATTGTTAAGCTTCTGGCTTTCAAAATAGGATTATGGTTTCTGCAACAACACAAAAGTTTGGAAAGCAATGTCAAACAGAGAGGTATTGGTTTGCTAAATCTATTTTGCTCTCTTACCACAATTCTGAATCACACACTCAGTATTCCCATAAGGGAATACGATTGTTAATTCTAGACACTTATCCTCTTATTGCACCTCTACCCAAGAATGAAGGGATGAGGGGATGATGGCTGTTTGCCCAGACAAGTGTCTCACCAATAACTCCTTCCTGCCTTTGCATCTGCAAACAGTGAGGGCTTATCTGAGGCTGAAAAACAGGCTTATCCAGAGGGAGTTTGACACCAGCATTCGACAGTTGGAGCTTCACCCCAGGCTTTCCCATTCAAAGGCTGTCTGGCCTTAAAAGCGACACTTAACCTCTCTGAACTTCAGGGATAATAATAATAATAATAATCAACAAACAGGGTGCTGTAACGTTCAGTCGATTAGTCACAACCCACAGCTCCCCACATCCTTAGGTGCCGCCAGGAAGACAACTCCAGCACAGGCATTGTTCATGGACAGACGAGTTGGTTTCAGGACTGTGTCAGATCTGCTCCTGGCTTCAGAGCATGGCTGTTGGGAAGGTTGGCGCCAATTCCGACGCCAGCAGGAAGCCCCAGTTTGGGGTGTGGTGAGGAGGGAGAATTTATTCAGGCAACAGTAGCAAGGGTCTGCTCTGCCCCGCTCCTCCCAGAGGTCTTCGATGTTTCAGCTCCAGCCGGAAAGCGCTTCAGTCTTTGGACTTTGGTCTTCGGTAGAAAGTCTGTTTTGTTTTAACGTCACTGTATTTTAAACTGTTCTTTGTCGTGGATAACGAAGTGGGAGGGGCGCTATTCTCTCCATAGAGATATCTTTTACTGGTACAGTAGCAAAACGGATTCTAACAGCTATACAAAAATACCATCACCAAACTGGTTATTGATTTTTGGTAGGAATAAGGTATTCATCTACTAATTATTTCCGGCTGTGGGATGGGGTAGAAGTGCAGTTTAGAGCTAAACTCTCTTCTGAGAATTCGCATCCAGTGCTGCTAGGATACCTGACATGTCTGGGAAAAGTTTCTTACGTTAAATTAAAGGGACCTTACGGAGCAAGATATCAGCAGGAAACAAACAAAGGAACGAAAACAGAGCCGAGGATCTTAAAGCAGAAAAGGAGACAACAACCTCCCAAGGATTACTGAAGAACACCAAGGCTGTAAATGACCGAAGACCGTAGATGGACAGAGCGGAAGTCGGCGAGGGACAAATACCGATACAGCCTTCAATGTGCACAGGATTTCCTACGTGCCACGGGGAAAGCCCCCTCCCCAAAGGTCCAGGTGGCGCCCTGCGCTCCCATCCGCCAGCGCCCTACCTTGCCGACCATTCCCCAGGTCCAGGAGCATCAGCGCCAGCGCCAGCACCCAAACTCCGCCAGGCATCGCTGCTGCCACGGGTAGGGACAAAAGCTTCTCAGAATCCCCGCTGCGGGTGCGGGGAGGATGGGCCCACCGCAGGTCTTGCTTAGTCTGTGTCTCCTCGGCCTTCAGGGTCTCTGCTTGTCCTCGCTTTTGGGGTGCAGCCGTCCTTTCCAGGGACTGTGGCGCGAGCCTGGTGGTGACTCCTCCCTCCAAGCCCCGGCCACCTGCCCAGAAGCCACGCCCAACCTGTCCCTGGAGTCAGCTGCACGCCCCGCGGTCCTGGCGGTGAGGTCTCAGGTGCCCGCAGCAGGCAGTACACGCCCCAGGCACAAGCTCCCGGGATATAGCTTGGCACCTTGGGTCTGGCTGTTGGAACAAATGCTTTAGGAAAACGTGGTAATCCTAGAAACTGCTCAGAGGGACCTGCAATAAAAGAAGCCTTGCAAGGTTCTGTTGAAAGGGGCAGTGCCCCGTCGTACTTGCAGATGGATTTTTAATCTGTTCATCCGGGTTGCTTGTTTGCTGTTTGCTCCCCAAAGGCGAACATTCTCAGAAGTTGCCTCAGAGATGAAGGATGGCAGGAGCCAGTAGAGAGTGTTGCGACAGTAGTCCTTCTCTTCCTTTACCTCTGTGCCAGGTTAGGGAGGGAGATAATTAGATATTTTCCAAACACATGGTGTCAGTCATCATGTATTTACTGAGCAATGATGCCCAGAGCTCCCTTGGGCCAGTGGTGACCAGTGACTCAGGATCCGTACAGCGGTTCTCAACCTGTGGGTCGCGACCCCTTTGGCGGTCGAACGACCCTTTCACAGGAGTATCCTAAGACCATCCTGCATATCAGATATTTACATTACGATTCATAACAGTAGCAACATTACAGTTATGAAGTAGCAACAAAAATAATTTTATGGTTGGGTCACAACATGAGGAACTGTATTTAAAGGACCAGAAGGTTGAGAACCACTGCTTAGCACATGGTCACATGACTCCCAAGGTTGCACTGGGGATGATCTCCAATCTGAGGTTGTCTTCAGATGTGTGGTGGTCTCCGCAGAGGGAGCCCCTACCTTAAAACAAACAAAAAAACAACCCCCCCCCCACGGATTCTGCATTATGTTATTAAATAAACCTCACTCCCCTAGTTTTTCTTCGGCAGTCTCCTTCTAGTGCCCCCTTATTCACTCTTGGAACTTTGCCCTCAGAGTCTGAGGGGTCAACAGAAGTAGTCCTGGACACCTTGGGTGCCAGGGTTCAGGACAGAGTTCCACCTACAGATTTGGAGGCTTGAGGCTTGGAGTAGGCATGGTGCTAAAGACAGGAGGTGCCCAAAATACATAAATGAGTTACTTTAAAAATCACTTATAATTATTTAATTTGAAAGAGAAATTGCCATTTAAAATTTTAACACCTGTTTCCAAAAATAGAAGCATTAACCCATCTTGGGGAAAAAAATTATTCATGATGCACAAAACTTGGGTGGATCTTTTACATGCAGAGAAGGTATGTACCCTTTTCAGCATTATCCTATTACAGTATGCAGTATAAGTTAGAGTGCTCCTACTGAAAAAACACACGTCTATATAACCTCTGAATTCCTTGGCCTGTGTATGTTTTACTAGATGAGAGTCTTGCTCTCTCCCTATACATCTTTTTGAGGGGATTCATAGAAATAGTATCGGGAAAGAGGATGATGCGAGGCTCAATACTTTTGCTTCAAAAATGAATGTCTTGGCTCTGGCCCTGAGTTTATATTGGGGAAGGCATTGCTCCCAGACAGAAACACTAAATGAAACAGACATTTCATTGTCAACAACAGAACATCCCTTTTTGTTAAAGAGGAGTTAACTGGGAATTATATAATGTTTATTGCTTTTAGAAAACAATATGGATAAGCTTGGAGAGGAGTACTGCATGTCTGGCATGAATGCTGGTTATGAGAATGAATCTTTCTATACCCCCGTTCATAGCCGCATTACTCACAATAGCTAAAATGTGGAAGAAACCCAACAAAAGGTGGTATATACATACAATGGAATATTATTCAGCTTTCAAAGGGAAGGAAATTCTGGTACAAACTACAGATGTGAATACACCTTGAAGACATGCTAAGTGAAATAAGCCAGACACACAAAGACAAATACTATGTGATTCTACTTAAATGAAGTACTTAGAGCAGTCAAGTTCATAGACAGAAAATAGAATGGTGGTTGCCAAGGGCTGGGGGGAAGGACATTGGTAAATTCATGTTATGTATATTTTGCCACAATAGGAAAATTTTTTTTTAATCTTTCACCCATCAGCTAGAAAGCAAGACCTTTATATAAACAGATCTCAACATCGTTGATTCCAAAGAGACTCCTTGGAAATGTTCGGTTGAGTAGAAAGGCTTACTCCCTGATTAAATTTACTTTTGGACATAAATTCATAATCTTAGAGGTTGACAAACTAATTAGTATCAATCAGCCATGCAAAACTACATAGATTACAATATAGTGACATAAGCTTTCTCAGCTAAGCTATTTTCCTCTTATAACTCAGAATATTTTACAGAAGGCTAAGAAGTTACTTTTCACAGATTTTGTTTGTCATTTTTATATAGTAAAAGCAACTTTAAAAATAGGTATTTTAATAAATTGTTTCAACTTAATATTTCTCACAATGTGATTTAAAATGAGATTGGATTACTAAAATTCCTTTAAATGGAGTTGGAAAATGTGTATATTTTCCCTTTCAACTTCCATCCATAGACATAAGCAATACTGTTTGCATCTTAAATATATATTATAAAATACCTTTATAATTGAAATGGCTGGCTAGTAAGAGTCATGATTATACCTGAATGTTATTTAAATTCTTCTAAAAGCCTTCAATAAAACATTGTAGCAGGTGGTAAAGTTCTGTGACATTCCTATTTTTTGTTTATATTATTTATGTTACCATCCTTTTCTAAACCATAAATCATTTTGAGCCTCACCTTGTAATTATACCTTGTAATATATAATTAGTTAAATTCTATAACTGTAGTAGGAATGTTTGATACTATTGGAGCAGTAATGCTATTATTTAAGACATGAATAGTTAGATTTACAAAATAATCTAATAGATGTCAGTAAATTTAGTTTTTGTTCAACTGTCTCAAACACCTACCCTAATCCAATTTGAAATAAGTCTGAATTTTACTAGTTGCAAACCCATTTTTAAAAATAGCCTATATGATTTATATAACAAAATTTACCTGTCTATAGTGTATAATTCAATGAATAGTTGCATATTTATAGATCTGTAAAAACATTACCATAACCTAATTTTAGAACATTTTCACCACTGTAAAGATAAACCTCTCATGCCAACTTACAGTCTCTTTCCATTCCAACCTCCACTATTAAGCAACATATATCCCTTTATGCCTCTATATAGTTTGTAGATCCCTCACAGATAATTAAAAGGTGGCATTTATTATTGTTTACTTGCCTTGAACATAGTGAATTTCTTTCTTCCTTAATGTTTAAATATATGATCTTTCGTTTTATTGAAACATTTTAAACCTATCTTAAAATTTCAGTGTTGTCTTACCTGCATAATAATAAAAATAGTAAAAGAGATACTCTAGTTATATCTGAATAAACATAATTTAGAGCTTAAGAAATCATCTAGATCAATGGTTTTTAAGCTTATTAAAGATAATTTATTCAAAGAAAATAGTATGTATAAAGGCTTTGACTAAAGTGGGAGTGGAGGTTCTGGAGCCCTATCCACCAGTGAAATAAACTTTTCACTAACATATTGTCTTTGATTTGGGAAGAGAGCTGGGCTGATCATGTAGCAATTAAGAATGCAGACTTTGTGGTTGGGCAGATCTGTTCTAGAAATCCCAGTTCTGGTCACCATTATGTCTAAGCGTTCTTTGTAACACAAGAAGGTAAATGCATTCACATAGGGTTGTGGTGAGGATTAAAAGGCATAGTGAATGGAAAGCATTTAGCCCATTCTGGCATATAGTATTCACTTGATAAATGGAGCTATTATTAAATTTTAGACTGTAATGAAAGTTTTGATATGTGGTATTAAGAAAATAGAGGACTGCCCTAGCTGGTTTGGCTTAGTGGCTAGGGCGTCGGCCTGCGGAATGAAGGGCCCCTGGTTGTGGGCTTCACCCCCAGTGGGGGGCATGCGGGAGGCAGCTGATTAGTGATTCTCTCTCATCATTGATGTTTCTATCTCTCTGTCCCTCTACCTTCCTCTCTGAAATCTATAAAAAAAAAGAAAAAGAAAATACAGGACTGATGAGCTATCATTTGGTAAGCATGACTATGCATTTTTGTCTCTCTGGATCTACAGAATAAATATCTTTAAAAATTATTACACAAATGTAACAAATCAGAATTGTCTAGTTCCATAAGTTTTCAATCAAGAAAAAAACAACAATGTGAGCACTTATGGTAGTTTGGAAGGAGGGATGGGATGAGACTGTAGCTCTCCACATGTGTAACTGACAATTTATGTGCAACCAAGTCACAAAAGGGAGCCTACCTGTTAGGTGACAGTGAAACATTATGTATCTCAGTTTTACCCTTAAAATTGTGACACTTGATCTGGATGAGAAAGAAACTACACTTCAAAAGAAGCAAACAGATTACTATAATTCACTGCAAAAGGAGATCAAAAGATGAACATGTTAGGAAACATGGCTTATTGTAAATTATGTCGTGTTGAACTATGGTTTTAATGAGAGACTTCCAATATACTTTGAAAAGGCCTCTTTCTTCCCCTTTAACTACTAAAGCAAATCCCCAGTCTTGCTTCTGAATTTCCTGTTATTTTTAGAGCCACAATTGCTTCTATGAGTGGCAATTTCAACTTCAGGCAGTAATGAAATAGGCATGTGTCACTAATACACTGTAATGAAAGGATTTTGTAGATGATAGAGGACAATATCTGAATTAAATGAAGAAAGGTTTCAAAAAGCAAATCACTATATTCAGTTTTCATTTCTTAAAATCAAGTATATAGCAGGATATAAAACATGAAGATTCCTGGAAGGTCTTGGCAGAAAGATCTTTTTAAGGTCCTCTTTAAACCTGATTATTTAAACAGTGGTCAGCTTATTTAATGAATCAGCATGACTTATTCCTAGTGATAATCTCTAAAAACAACAGTAAGTATCAAATTGGCGGCACAGTGTAATTATAATCTTCTAATTGTTTTTTAATATGTTTTATTGATTTATTTTATTTATTTATTTTTTTACAGAGAGGAAGGTATTTTATTGATTTATTTTATTTTATTTTTTTACAGAGGAAGGGAGAGGGATAGATAGTTAGAAATATCGATGAGAGAGAAACATCGATCAGCTGCCTCCTGCACACCTCCTACTGGGGATGTGCCTGCAACCAAGGTACATGCCCTGCGCATTTCCGTCACAGGGATAGTGTTGTTGGCTTGTGTGCTGCTCCTCCCTGTGGCGGAAATGTGCAAGTCTGGGAGTCGTGCCAGCACGCACGCTCCCGCCTGCCCTGTTTCTCGCACTGGCATTCTCATAGTTCCATGTACTTAGCATTCTCACAGCTCCCATCTCTACCCCTGAAGTTCTTATATCCTCATCTGATTGTGTGGATCAACATGTTATCTTGTAGAGGATGGCTCCGTGACTGAGGCATTGATGGCACTTGAAAGTACTTGCCAGAATAAATTGAATACTGTAGAAGTATTCCTGGCCGGTGTAGCTCAGAGGCTGAGAGTTGACCCACGAACCAGGAAGTCACGGCTGGATTCCTGGTCAGGGCCAGTTGTGAGCTCATCCCCGTAGAGGGCTTGCAGGAGGCAGCTGATTAATGATTCTCTCTCATCATTGATGTTTCTATCTCTCTCTCCTTCTCCCTTCCTCTCTGAAATCAATAAAAATATATTTTTTAAAAATACAGTATAAGTATGAATTATGCTGATAAGGAAGGGTAGGTCAAGGGTCTGAGTGGACAGTGTTATTCAGCAGGTTCATGAGAGAGTTAGGAATAAGGCCCAGTATTGGTTTTAAAAGATAGAGTTGCTTCTGCAACCCGAGCAGAGATCTGGCTTCCGTACATTAGGGCACCAAACAACCTACTTATAAAACAAAACAAAACACTGCTTTGTCCTCTAATGTTTTTCCCTTAAATATTTAAAAAACAAAACCAAAGTTGATACGCGATCATTACCAATTGTATTTAACTACCTATCAGGTCAGTAAAATGCTCAGTTAATTACTCATATTCTCAAGACTGTCTAGCATTGTTTTTCAAGTCACAGTATAATCTATTCCAGTTACACTTGCTTAGCATGACACAACTTGGTGGCATTTCATCTGGACTACAGAATATCAGATGAGAAAGACATTGTGTTTTGGGATTAGGAAATTGAGATCGATTCATACTCCTTTCTGTAATTTCCTTGTATTGCAACCATGACATCAACATGTACCACATATCTTTGTTCACGCTGTTTCCTTTGCCTAAACTGCTCTTCCCACTATTTCTTATTGGAAAGATCCTCTTTGCAATTCAGCTGCAATACATCCAGTGATAAAGGACTTATAAATTCCATGCCAAGAAAAGTAAGACGTCTCCAGAGTGTCACATTCATTGCTCTCTAGGCCCCTTCATCGTTGCACCCATTAATCTTCATTTATACCTACATAGTAATTGTCAAGCTGTTTTAATAAACTTTATATGTCTCTCCCCAGTGTTAAATATGATATATTTCTTGTCAATAAGCGACATTGGCAGGCTGTGTTTGGCAAACAAATGTTGCTGAACAGGCCATCCTTGAGCTGTAAATGTGCCATTTTTATAAGGATTAAATGTGCCATTTTTATAAGAATTAATCTCAGTTGCACTATGCTTTGTGAAAGTAGATACACTTAAATGGCTACATGTTGTATGATTCCATTTATATGACATTATTGCAAGGCAATACTATCTGGTCAGAGAGAAGAGAAGTAGTTGCCTGGGGCTGCATGTGAGACAGTTGTTGATTTCAAATGGACAAGGAGGTACATTTGAGGGGAGACATCTGTTCTATATCTTGCTTAAAGAGGTAGGTGGTTATGAAAACTCTCAGAACTGTACACAAAGAGGGTATATTTAGTGAATGGAAATGATGTTATTTTAAAAGGAGAAAGAAAAAGGAATTAGGAAGCAGCCACATGGGTGACTCATACCCATACACCAAAATCTTATCTGTGGTCAAGCTTTCCAGCTCTGCCAGGGGTGAGGAGTTTGAGGACTGCTGCCAGTATCTTCCTCTTGACCGAGGTGCTATGACAGAAATCACTTTGTACTCATGTTGTTGCTGTAGACTTCTGGTTTACTTACTTTTATAAACTGACATTAAAAATGCACAACATTGAAAAAAACCTAACTCACAAATAACCTCATTCCTGAATATCAACCTACAAAACATACATCCCAAATTGAGTAAAATACAGAACAAATAAATGGCAAATTCTGAAATAATACACATAACTAAATTTTGAACAGTCCACAGAATTCAGTAAAAATAAACAGCAGCAACTGAAGGGTCAATATATTATTCTCACCAAATTTCTAATAAGTCATCATATGATGGTGTGTGTGGTAAGGCTGAATGAGGAAACATACCATCATTATAACAGAGTGGTTGTTAAGATGTGTGTGTTTGACGTAGGGGGTTGGGGAAGCCAGGTGAGTGCTTGTTTTCTATGGATACAGTGCCTTGGTGTGATCAAGGTGATAGGGGTCCTACATGGTGGCAAGGCTCTTGGGGGGCCGGTGCTGCTCTTCTGCTTTTCCCCTGCAGCAGATGTTGCCTTGGTCATCATGGATCCTTAGGCTCTCTCAGCTTGCTGCCCCTTCACAGCCATTTGGAAACTTCCTTTGGGGTGACCTGGTCTTTCTGCATAGATCTGCCCTGAGCCACTCTGTTAAAGATTCTGCCCCACCTCTCTCTCTTCCTTTTCCAAATCTAGAAGAGGCTAGTTGGAGTGTACCCATGTGTCTTTGTGACTGTCTTTGTCATCTTTCTCCCAAAGGTATTTTATTCATTCTTCAGGTTCTCAACTTAAACCTTGAGAGGCTAATTAAAAGATCAAAGCCTTGCTTATTTACCTCTAAATGTCCAGTGCCTAATTCAGTGCTTAATATTGATAATAAATATTTGAACTGAATCGAACTGATCTAAACTGTGTGAAACTCAAGCTACGTCTGGTATTCACTACTCCATAATTCACTGGTGCAAACTGTATGTAATACTCTATTATTACCCACAGGTGGCAGCAATACTCTAAAATTAGGGTGGAAATGGTCTGTACATAGCTATAATTAATCACAAAGGTTAAAATGATACATTCGAATTGATATTTGAGGCTTTACCTGAAAAAAACTACATAAGTTGTCATTTCCCAGAAACACTCAGGGGAATAGAACACAACCTGTTAAACTGGGAGCTCTTTGAAGTGAGTGCTTTTCTGTCTGGATAAGTTAGTATCTCCAGTCACCTGCAAAGCCTCCTTGTCTCACTCCTCCCAGTCTGTTCTGAGTAGTGGCTGTCTGTCATGCTGGCCTCCACATTTTTGTTTTTTTCCCCTTGACAAAGAACCTTTCTCCAGCTATTCCACAAGTTTGTATCACTTTTTCATATCAGTCTTCTGAAATATTTATCAATTAATTTTTAATAAAGTATTAATTAAATCTTCTGAAGGATTTGTACCATAATACAAGATAATGTTTAATTTAGTAACAGAAATTACCATGTGCTTTCTACCCTCTTATTTTTTAGGTAGCTAATTATTACCACAGGCTGTATCCTTTTCCACATTTGCACTCATAGAAAGCACACACACACACACACACACACACACACACACACATTGGGGGTGGTTTTGTTTTTGTTTTTGTTTTTACAAAAATTAGCGTATGTTGTATTAATTTACTTAAAATATTTTCCACTCTAAAATAGATAGTTTACATTCCTCTAGGTCGATATGTATAGACCTAACTTATTATTTTAAAAATATGTAAAAATACCAAATATTCCACAGTGTGTGTCCAATATCTATTCAGTATTCTACTCTTCATGGATAACCACATTGATATCAACTTTTGATAGTCCTTTCTCTTAAAGTACTGCCATACAGATATTTTACAATTTACCCTTAGCAATGGTCCTTTTGTCTTTGTAGAAATCATATACAAACTGGAGCTCCAAAGTATTCTTATTGTTAATTTTATTGTTATAGCTGAAAAGCAATAATTTATTCCCACCAGCACAATAGAGAGTATTTTTTAAAAACCCACAGCTAACATTATTCTCAATGGTGAAAAACTTTTTCCCTGAGACCAGGAACAATACAAAATGTCTACTTTCACAACTGCTATTCACCATTTTACTGGTAGCTCTAGCCAGAACAACTAGAGAAAAAAAGTAAATAAAAGATTCAAATGAGTTTTATTTATTTATTTATTTATTTAGTTGTTGTTAAGCCTCATCCAAGGATATTTTTCTATTTTTTAAAATTTTTTTTTTTTTGTGAAAGTGGAAGGGAGGGGGAGAGACACAGAGAGAGAAACATGGATGTGAGAGAGACATATCAATTGACTGCCTCCCACCTGAGCCCTTACCAGGGGTCAGGATCAAGCCTGCAACTGAGGTACGTGCCCTTGATTGGAACCCTGGGCCCTTCAGTCCACAGGCCGACACTCTATCCACTGAGCCAAACCAACTTATTCATTCATTTATGTTTTGAAACTCAAACCTTTAAATGTCAAAGGATATTTACTCCATATAGCTATAGATAGAAGTTAAGAATATTCTTAATAGTTTCACAAAAAGAAAACAGATAGATAGATAGAAAGATAGATAGATAGATAGATAGATAGAGATGATATAGTGTAGTTTATATGTTATGAATAAGTACAGGTACAGGTATATTTTCAGTGCAATGAAAAAGGAGGAGCTTGTAGTATCAGTAGCCCATTTCCCTAATCTTATGCTCCTTTCACTGAAGTAAATGCATTTTTGTGGTCCAGGCTGTCTTTTGGATTTGACTGGTGACAAAAGCATTATTATTGATCTCTCCTTGACCATGTATTTGAGTGCTTTAGGGCATCCTACTGTAGTGTATAGTTATAGTGGAAAGCAAAATGTTTGAGTTAGGTCTTTATGTATAACCCAGCTAAATGTCATGTTCAGTGCAATTATCTCACTCAGCCCCTGAGGATCATTCTTTTCTCCATAGTCCCAAGACCCGATCCCATCACCAAAAACAAGATGCTACTCTTTATTGAGGCATATTCCACAGAATTGTTTTACCAACAGTCAGGCGCTGTTTCTAATTAATTCAATAACATTGTTGCTGGCAAAGCTACTTGTTAATAATTTGTGGAATTAAATTTTTGTTCAATCAAGTCACACAAGTAAGTAGTGTATTGTTACTTTTTAAACACACACACACACACACACACACACACACACACACACACACACACATATATTTTTATTTAAAAGAAAAAGTGAAGAGAGAGAGATAGAAACATCAAAGATGAGAGAGAATCATTGATCGTCTGCCTTCTGCATGCCCCACACTGGGGTTTGTTCCCACAACCCGGGCATCTGCCCTGACTGGAATCTACCTATGACCTCCTGATTCATAGGTCAATGCTCAACTACTGAACCACACTGGTCAGGCCAGCATTAGACTCTTGTTTATGATATGTTAGTGAGTTAACATTGCCAATCATTGTATTATGAAATACCTAATGCAGTAATATCATCTTTCACTGGTTTGCATTTACAATTTGAATAGTCATAATTTTATTTTTTAATGACATGATTGCATTATTATTGCTTAAACCATAAAATAAAAGTAAATTATTCCTGAAGAAAAAAATACAGTGAAGTCCAAGAACATTTCAATTAGATGGAATGAAGTAAAAAGAAAATAAGTTTATGTTTGTGTGTGCAGGTGTCAGTACACACCTGTAAATACTTCATAAAAAGATAAAGCATGTTAACTTACAGACCTGGTATCTGACCTCCCACGATCTACTCTGATTCATTTTATGCCATATGGCTTATTCTACCATACTTTCAATTTTGACATGCTATAAATCACATTTTTTTATTATATTACTTGTAGCTCAGCAATTCCTCATTTATTTAAACATATTCCAGAAACTTACACAATGTTGTTAACCAATGCAACCCAATAAATTTAATTTTAAAAAGAAAAAGAAGCCCTAACTGGTTTGGCTCAGTGCGTCAGCCTGTGCACTGAAGGGTCCCAGGTTCGATTCCGGTCAAGGGCATGTACCTTGGATGCAGGCACATCCCCAGTGGGGGGTGTGCAGGAGGCAGCTGATAAGTGTTCCTCATTGATGTTTCTAACTCTCTATCCCTCTCCCTTACTCTCTATAAAAAAAATCAATAAAATATATTTTTTAAAAAAGAAAAAAATTATTTCTTTTTGTTGTTGTTGTTAATTCTCATCTGAGGATATTTTTCCATTGATTTTTAGAGAGAGTGGAAGAGAAGGAAAGAGAGAGAAACATCCATGTGAAAGAAACACATCAATTGGTTGCCTCCTGCGGGCTCCTTGACCAGGGCCCAGGCAGGAGAGAAGCCTGCAACCAAAGTATGTGCCCTTGACCAGAATCAAACCTGGGACCCTTTGGTCCATAGGATGATGCTCTATCCACTGAGCCAAACTGGCTAGGGCAGAAAAAGGAATTTTTAAAAATTCAGTTTAGTCAATAGGCCTCACAAACATGCCATCGTTTCAACAAGTAATTTTAATCTGTTCATTCTTTAGATAGAAATGATAAGCATGTTCATCTATCTTCAATCTTTTAAATTTTGCTTTATTTTTAGTTAATATCTTTGTTTCACAAACAGCAAAGGAAAGCACTTTTAAGTAACAAAATAAGATTTAAATTGACCTAGAATAATGTTATTTTTTGCCTCCTTATTTTATTGCTTATTACACACAACATTACTTTTACTGTATTCTATTGGTAGAATCAATCATTAGCCTGCCCAGATTCTAGAGATGGGCACAAACTCCAATTCTAGTGGGAAGAGTCAAAGAATTTTGGTCTACATTTTAAAACCACCACTACTATAGAGTAAGGCATGAGTAAAAATCAAAATCATAACTGGCATTATTTTAATAAAAGGACCTATAGACATTTCTACAATAGAAATGTCTGAGCTATTTCTCATCACATTCCACTAAAAGAGCTCATATGATACCTTTATTTTTAATACATGAGAATTTAAATCTTTATGATCTTTTAAAAAGTATATTTTATTGATTTTAGAGAGGAAGGGAGAGGGAGAGAGAGATAGAAACGTCAATGATGAGAGAGAATTATTGATCAGCTGCCTCCAGCACGCCCCACACTGAGGATGGAGCCTGCAACCCGAACATGTGCCCTGACTGGGAATTGAACCATGACCTCCTGGTTCATAAGGTTGATGCTCAACCACTGAGCCATGCTGTCCAGGCAATCTTTATGATCTCTATGTGACTTCCAAACTAGGTCAGAAAAGGCCGTGGGGGCTTTTATGTAGTTCTCTTGGAATACTAGCCAGCCACCATGTATGAAGACTGCCTACTTCCCCAGTTAAATTGAGTATCATAGTAGGAATGCCCAAAAAGAAACAGATTTAGAGACACTTTAGAGGTAAAATTCTGAAATGTTGTTCCTTATGCTAAAATTACTGAGAACTTGCTTTGCTCCATGTAATTGCAAGTATATCTATATCTCTTGTCTCATGTAACTCTCATAGAATATTTGAAAGTATTATGGGAAAGCCATGCTATGGAATATTCTGCAATTGAATGAATTGGATCTATTATGTTGATATTAGAGATGACCTTCACAGTAATCTGTACATATAGATATGGATATATCTTAATTGTTGTAAATGAAAATGTTTGTGTCTGTATTAGCTTAAAAAATATCTGTCGGGATACTTATCAAATTGTTATAATTGATATCTTAAGGTGTTGGGATTGGAGTAGGGAAGGTCATTTTAATTTTTTATAGACCTCAAACTAGTAGAGCACACATATATTGTTTGTGTAGTAATAAAACAAATTAATGTCATAATATTTTTAAGGGAAAGAATTGGGACAGAGGAAAACAGAATAGGAAACATAAAATGAAGTCAGGAGTCTAATCAGGAAGACATGTAAGATTTTCAAACCAGAGTACAGTAACACATACTGTGGGAACCTGCAGGAAGGAATGCTAGATCCTGCTTGTGGGGCTGGGAAAGGTTACTCTGCGCTTTAAGAAGTTCTCTGGAGGAGGAGCCCACGTGCAGAGACTACTCACCAATATGGCTATTTTGTCAAGTTTTAGTTTTGAACATATAGATTTCAAGACCATTTTTTTTCTCCATTTCTACACTTCTAGTGTCAGATTGTTGTTGGACATTTTTGTAGAGTAATATGCCATTTATTCAAGTGCTTAAATTAACACCTTTGTGACATGACACCATTGACTTGGCATGATGGATGATAGAAAGCCATTCCTGCAGAGCGAAAGCTAGCAATGATGTAGCTATCCATTCAAGAAACTGTGAACCACATAACTGCATCATATGAAATTCAATCTCATTGTATCCCAACTCAACTTCTTTTAGACGGATCTCAAAAATTCCTGCAGTTATGCCTGGCTCAATGGTTGAGCATCAACTTATGAACCAGGAGGTCATGGTCCAATTCCCAATCAGGGCATATGCCCGGGTTGCGGGCTCCATCCCCAGTGCGGGGCATGCAGGAGGCAGTCAATCAATGATTCTCTCTTATCATTGATGTTTCTATCTCTCTCTCCCTCTCCCTTCCTCTCTGAAATCAATAAAAATATATTAAAAATATATATTATTAAAAAAAATTTCTGCAATCACTTCAACCTCACTTGCCACAAGGAAAGTATAAAGAAGGCAAAGTGAAGCAGTCTTAGCTGCTTTCAGATATTTTACTTTTACAAATGTCACAAAAGTATACACTCATAAGCATTGCTAGGGCCACTTACGAGGCCATGGGTAGTAAGAGGCTCTGAAGCTTGTGCTCGATTAGCTTCCTGGTAAATTCAACTCAGCCTGGAGAGTTATATTTTGTTTTACCATAAGCTAGTTTTCCGGAATTTCTCCCTCACTCAAAGTTGATGACTCTTCATAGACACAGACAGAGCTGTGTGGCACAAGGCATCCACGCAGCTTCATGAATATTTGCTCAGCTAAGTAGCTCTCTTTCAATACCAAAGATTATTTCAGTATTTTGGTGTTTTGGACTAAATAGCTTAATAATGCATTTAAATTATGATCATATGTTTATAATATGAGGGCAACCTAATGATAATAAAGAGTTAACTCACCTATAATATTTTCCTCTCTTTATATGGTATTTTTAACTTTTCAATGTACATTTCCATAAAGTACTACAGCTATTAACTGTAGATTCCCTGTCTACCAATAAAAATCCAGATAGTGCATGTAAATATGGATTAGTAAAAAGACCCCTCATCTCACTTATTTACATAGAAGAAAACCTGCATTTACCTACAGTATCATGATCTGATGTATAAGCAGACACAACAGGAACTACAATCTTCCTCATGTAAATATGTGTCATCCTGTATATACAAAGTACCTCTAAACAAAATGAAGATTAGATAAACAGAATTAAATATGCCACTTCAGCAATTACAATTATTTTGCAATGATAAATTTACTAATCTCTTTTATTATATCACAGAGTTAGTTATTTTATTAACCAGTTACTAATAATAAAAATTAAAATAATATATTAGTTTTGGAAGAAGAAAAACACAATAATTAATTATAAAAATATCAGTATTTTTATGATGGATTATGAGCAAAAAATGTGTTAAGTGGTAAGAAAATATATATTTTGCTTTTCTATCTATGTTCTAAAAATTATTATAATTAGAGAGTTCTCTTTCAAGTAAAATATAGAAGCAGAATGAAAATGAGAACCTGTATAAACTAAGACACACAATAAGCATTCTGGCTTTTGTGTATGTTCAATTCATTGGAACAGATCAATAATGTATTAGTTAACAACCACCAAAAATCCCCACAACAACAACAATCAGCATATCACTTTAACTTTAAATGTGTCATAGTGCTTGTTGAACATGATGAATACTCTGAACCTATGTTATATGTCACCATAAAGCTGTGTTTAATAATCCAACCGTGACCTCCTGGTTCATAAATTGACGCTCAACCACTGAGCCATGCTGGCAGGGCGCTAAGAGCATTTTATAACTTTTTTTGTAACATATTCATACATCCACAGTTTGGAACAGGCAGAAGATATTGAGATGGCTTAATTCAATATGTTCCTACTGTGAGATGTTTCAGAGGACCAGCCTGAAAGGAGTTCCTGCACCTTCTTATTAATAATGTCCACAGAAAAACAAAGGCATATTTGCAATTTTTAAAAACGTTATTTAAAAAATTCTATTAAATGTATTGGGGTGATATTGGTTAATAAAATTATATAGGTTTCAATTCTATAATACATCACCTGTATATTGTATTGTGTATTCGTCACCCCAAGTAAAGCCTCCTTCCATTTTGACATGAGTTTTATTGTGTCCACTCAGTTTTTAGTCATATATATGTTGATGGCTTCACTGCTCCTCTCAATATTTTAATTTGATATTCAATCTCACTGACCTTCAGCAAGCTTTTCTGAAAAGCAAATTAGTCCTTGGAAGGAAATCCACTCCACTACCCACATCAAAAGAGCCTCTTCCCTTGGGATCCAGGGTCTCAGCTCTGCAGTTCAACAGGAGTAGTCCAATCTCTCACCGACCGTAAACACACACTAACCAGGCACCTTGTGCTCTTATCCACTGTGAACACACACTAAGCACCAGCAGGCACCTTGAACAAAGCTGTATCTTTTGTTTTAATTCAAGAGAAGTAGAGAAACTGATATTTATTTTTTAAATGTGGTTTGATTAGGTGCATGCTTTTCACTGAGCAATGTTAAATTACAGAGAAATTTAATGAAATACATAGATAATTCAAGAAACTTAATTTTAGATACTACTTTTTACTTACCTAAGGAACCAACATTACAGGGGCAGAAAACGAACTGTTGGATAATTCACCATTTTTTATTCCCTATTCTCTAGTAGAGATATGAATATTAACAGTGAAATGAGCTTGAGGGAACTAGATAAAGCACTGCTCACATCATCAGTCTATAATATTCTATATAAATATGGCCCAAAGAAGCAAGAGGAGATTAAACTTTTGGCAGAATGTGTTACCAACTTTGTGCCTCTCTCATATTTATCAGATTTCCTGTCTACTCTGAGCTTCACTTATAGACAGCGTATTAAAGCTATTAAAACAGATTTTTTAAATCGAAGTATAATAGCTAAATTAAAGAGTTCCCATTAGAACTGCTTTTACAAATGATACAATAAGTTCATATTCTTCCAAATAAATACATAATAACTTTTAGTTAAAAATATAAAATTAAGTTTGTCTTTCTGATAAAGAAACTGTTTAAAGTAGAAAGAAGAAAAGAACTGGCTGGGCTGTTCTAGTTAACATTACTTATATTGTTAAAAATTGGGAACAATTTAAACATCTAACAAATTAAGAAAAGTTAATTATTGCATAACTGTATTATGAAATTTTATTTGCCTATTGGAGATGTTTTGGGAGAAAGTGCTCACAATATAGTGGGAAGAGAGTTGTCAATTGCTAATGTGCTATGTAAAAACATGGAATCTTTTTATAGTAAACTAGAGGCCCAGTGCACAAAATTTGTGCATGGGGTGTGTGTGTGTCCCTCAGCCCAGCCTGCACCCTCTTCAATCTGGGACCCCTCTTATAATCCAGGACTGCTGGCTCCCAACCGCTCGCCTGCCTGCCTGCCTGATTGCCCTTCACCGCTTCTGCTTGCCAACCTGATCACCCCATAACCACTCCCCTGCCAGCCTGATCGATGCCTAACTGCTCTCCTGCTGGCTGGTTGCCCCCAACTGCCCTCCCCTGCTGGCCCAGTCATCCCTAACTTCCCTCCCTTGCCAGCCTTGTTGCCCCTAACTTCCTTCCCCTGCAGGCCTGGTCCCCCCCCAACTGTCCTCCCCTGCAAGGCTGGTCTCCCCCAACTGCCCTCCCCTGCAGATCTGGTCTCCCCCAACTGCCTTCCCCTGCAGGCCTGTTCTCCCCCAACTGCCCTCCCCTGCTGGCCAGCTTGGGGAAGCCATTTTGTGTGTTGAGTGATGGTCAATTTGCATATCACTCTTTTATTAGATAGGATGTATATGGAATGATTATAACAGCTTCATTCTTTTCAAAAGAAAATGCAAAATTATTGAAAGTTTATGTAGTGGTGTTTCTGAACTTAGATTATTCCCTAATCTATAATGACAAAATATTTAATAAATTTACAGCTTCTAATCTTAGCACTATGACTAAAAAAATTAGTTTTCATTTGGGATACTGTCAGCTAGAAAAGTGGGTAATATTCTCTTAACTGAAATATGAAGATCTATTCATAAGTAACTTGTCAATGCCAATGATCATTGAGGAGACAGAGCAGAGCAGAAGGAAATCTAATTTGGACTCAGAAAGCAGTAGAACATGCTGATACCAGTTCACATGCTGATACCTGCTGACCTGCATAAAGGCTATAACCAGGTTTAGATGTTTATTTCCCAAGCTAATGTGGTGCTAAACTTAATTCAAAATGTGATGAAAAAAAGAGTGATGATTGGATTCAGACCTTTGCAAAGCTATGATATGACCACAGGGATGAAATTTAAAATACCAATAACCATATTATTAATAGAAATGATAGAGATAAAGAGACACTAGCCATAAACTTTGCTTTCACTTCTGTGTAATAAAATCCATGGTTATACCGAGTTACCTTTTAATATATGTTCTTAAACTTCCTAGAAAATATAGGGTCACTTTGAAACTTTAGTCATATTTATTTGACTAATCACTGGTAACTATTGAGTGATTTGATTCACCAGTTATAAGTATGTTAATTTGCAAGGTTTACAGTAGATGAACATATACTCTTCACTTGGAGACAGAACTGCTCTAGCATAAATACATAAAGGAAAGTCAAGAATTGTTCCCATTTTCCTCTATTTACGTATCACCAGTGATCCCGAAATGTTAGAGAATCAGAATGTATCCATTTCACATAAGCAGCCCACATCTAACCCAAATTTAAAATTCAATTCCAAAAATCCAGTCTTCAAAATTTAAAACCAACCAGAGTTGCCCAGCTGGTGTGGCTCAGCAGCTGAGCATTGACCTATGAACTAGGACAGTGATGGCGAACCTATGACACGCATGTCAGAGGTGACACGCCAACTCATTTTTTTGGTTGATTTTTCTTTGTTAAATGGCATTTAAATATATAAAATAAACATCAAAAATAAGTCTTTGTTTTACTATGGTTGCAAATATCAAAAAATTTCTATATGTGACACGGCACCAGAGTTAGGTTAGGGTTTTTCAAAATGCTGACACACCGAGCTCAAAAGGTTCGCCATCACTGAACTAGGAGGTCATGGTTCAATTGCTGGTCAGAGCACATGCCCAGGTTGCAGGCTCGATCCCCAGTGTAGGGCATGCAGGAGGTAGCCGATCAATGATTCTCTCTCAACATTGATGTTTCTATCTCGCTCTCCCTCTCCCTTCCTCTCTGAAATCAATAAAAAATATATTTTTTTAAAAATCAACCAGAGTTTACTTAGTTCCCAGAATCCATATAATATTTCCAAGGGCAGAATCAACAGAATGGTACTAAGTATACATATTGCTGCACACACACACAAATGTAATCTTGGAAGAGGAAAATTTTTTACTTTATTCACTAGTTTTTAGATGTCACAGTCTTAAATATACTAGCTTGATATTTCAGGTTCAGAAGAAATATGTCTCCTAGAAGTGTTGGCATTCTTATATGTGGGTACCTTTTTTTAAATTTAAAAAAATATATATTTTATTGATTTTTTTACAGAGAGGAAGGGAGAGGGATAGAGAGTTAGAAACATCGATGAGAGAGAAACATCTATCAGCTGCCCCCTGCACACCCCCTACTGGGGATGTGCCCACAACTAAGGTACGTGCCCTTGACCAGAATGGAACCTGGGACCCTTCAGTCCGTAGGCCAACGCTCTATCCACTGAGCCAAACCAGTCAGGGCCTTATATGTGGGTACCTTTTGAGAAAAGGCTCAATTTACACATTGCTGTGAACATAATCTTTTTTTCTGAGTTAGTGCAGCAGGCCTACCTGACTACATCCATATGTAAATCAAGGAAGGGTTGTACTATTTTTTCTCCACTTGTAGATGAATTGCTTCATCTGACTTTCTGAAAGGTTCATATACTGCCACTTTGACTCATCAGGATTTCTTTTGAAATGTCAGTATCACTGAAATTGGGCACAAAGGTTTTTCTTTTCTATAAATATTGTCTCAAGGTAACATTAGCTAGATCTCAGACAAGGAAAAATATCATTTAATTGAGCTTTTTAAATCTCTCAAAAACAAAGGACATGGAAAAAAAACCCAAAGGACAGAAATTGATCTTGAATTATGAACAGCCTAAACTACTAGTATGATTCTAAAGCTAAAGAAGATAAATGATGGTGTTGGAGTTTTAATGCTTGCTGATTGGTCTCTAGCTGCTACAGATTTTTTCTTTTAAGACTTTATCTTTGAACAGATCAGGAAAATAGTATGAATATATCCTTCTCTATCAAATTGCGCTAATCATCTTGAGTCCACCAGAGCACTACTAGAAATATAAAGGGTCTTACATTGGAATTCAGTCACCTTATATATGGAATGAATATTGAAAAAAATGGATGTAAAAAGCACACTGAAGAAGGGACAGATCACTGTCAAAATATGCAAACATTGTATGTTGATTCAAATTTATTAAAACAATTTGGTCTTGGGCTAAATTATAGCAGCCTTTTCTGTTTTTTTCTTTTTTTATGTGTGTTCTAAACCATGATTTAGAGTTCCTTTCATTTTATATTTCAGCACATTCAATAGATCAACTATGGAGAGACTGGCTTAGTGTACATAAAAAGTACCAATTTGAATATATGGATTTCAAAACTTATTTCAACGTTTCTTATAGATTGTCTGGTTAAATTTAGGTAAATTATCTAACATTTCAAAGCTACGGTTTTCTATCTTGACAATAGAGATGACCCTTCTACAAATACTAGAAAATTTTAAAAAGTTAAATGAGCTTTCTGCACTCACTATTTTGGTAAAGAATGTATCGTTTCATTATACCCCATTTACTTATTATCTTATAAATGATTTTATAAAGTCTCAATTGGAGGAGCACATCTATGTTATTACCGTATTTTCTGCCGTTAGCTACTTTTTCTGATTATATGCATGTTACTAAGGAATGCTAGACATCTGAAGGTGGCTACAGTCCATTTCAGTATGGAGGGATAATAGAATGTATTTGTGTGTGTGTGTGTGTGTGTATGTGTGTGTGTTTGTGGGGTTTATTTTGCTGCAAAAAAAGCTTTATTGTTTCAATTGGTCCAATGCATGGGAGAGGCCTTCAGGGTGGTAAAGAATGGCTAGTAATTTTGGGAAGAGGCTCAGATAAAAGCCAGACACCAGGGGATGCAGAGGAGCCTCTCAAAGGCCTCTGGGCTCCAAAGGCTCCTAGTTGTGCTTGAGGGTGAGCCTTTCAAAGTGATACTTGCCCAGCGCACCCTGGGGTCAGTCAGGTGTCGCCCATCTTCTTGATGAGTTTCACCTCCTGACCCAGGAAGTGGTTCTCCCAGAAGTCACTGAGCTGAGGGTCTGCGGGGAGAACCCAGTGCCGGCAGCTCCACAAGGGTCTGGTTCATGTTCCTTTCCAAGGCCATGGCGCCTTGCCTGGCCTCCTGAGTTTTGCCCACTCACTTTGGGAAGGCTTCAGCACGTCTTGGAAGAGAATGTGGTCACTGCGCTTGTTTTGCAACTTTAAGAGATGCTCAGCGCCCTCGAAAAGGCGAGAAGGCGGAAGAAATGGCCCACACCCTGGAGAGCCACATCATCACAGTTAAAATAGGAGCCCAGGGAGAGGTAGGTGTGGGAGGCCCGCAGATGCAGGTTGGCCAGGCGGTTGACTGCAGCCTCCACCTCAGTGGAATAGATCTGACGCATTTGTTCGGCAATGAGTTAAGGTAGGAAAAAAACAACAACCCGTTGTGTTGGCGGGTCTCGGAGGTGGTTCTGAAGGTGGTGACTGGATAAGACACAGGAGAGTGGCTGGAGGCTGAAAGAAGGGGTATTCCTGGGTCTGTTCCTTCCAAACACTTGAAGAGATATGCAAGAGATAGATCCTGGGCACTGGGAGCACTGCCAATAGAATGTATGTTTTTTGCTTGTTGCTACACCTTTCTAAATAATTCTCTCTGACTCTTGGACTAAGCCTTTCTTTTGTCTGCTTCTATTATGTTGTTTAATAGTTTCTCAATTGCAATGAAAGAATTAAAACATTCTCCCCCCAAATTTGTCTCCCTTCTATTATCTTAGATACATATTTGTCATATCTAGGCAGTTCATAGCAACTAATTAACATTTTGCATTTTTATGCAACTTTCAAAAGTATTGCATCTTTCATTTCCTGTTTGTTTAAACTGTCGCATGGAATGATGAAAGTTGATATTTAGTGATGTGGTAAAGGAGATGATGAAGTCCTTAATTAAAGTCTCTTTGAGAAATTGAGCTCTTCTCTGCTCCCTCATTCACTGGTTGAGATACAAATTAAAATTTGCACATAGAAAGGCCTTTAAAGTAGAATTATAATAAACATTATGATATCAGCTGGAGTAGGGGGAGCTGAGAAGAGTTGGCTCATAGGCCGTGCATTAACCCATTATATTAATGGGTCATGAAATGGTGGGACATAATTCATACAAAAGCAGCTCAACTGATTCATGGTTTTAGCAGAATATGAGTCTGAAAGTGTTGACAAAAATCAAAATTATAAATATTCATATTTTCCTCTAGATTCTTGTTTTGCCTTGGAAGAAATGTAAGCCCAGAAAAGTAACAGGTTGTTACTCATTTAAACCTTGACTAAGTCATTTAACCTTTACTAGTAAGATTCCAAAATATATTTCTCTCTAAAATTGGGATGATTGAAGTGGAATCTGATTCCTTGCTTCTACCAATAAGTTTTTTTATGAATCCTAAGAGCTCTATAACTTTCCATGGAACTGAATTGTGTCTCATTTTCCACAGAAAGGGCAATAACAATAGTTATTGAATACTTACTAAGTTTCATTTGCTGCCTTGGTTCTATGGCACCCGATGCAGACAGATATGCTGATAATACAGGGTCTCCATGGCTTCATCACTTCACTTAAACAAATGAATTATATTTAATATTTTAATTAATGTCATAGAGAAGGAAAGAATTATTAAAATGTGATTCTCCAGTTCATTTTACATGTGCTCTCTAACAATTTTGGTGAAGCAAATTATTACAATCTGGATATACTGCAGTGTTTTGGACAAAAATGTGGGCTCTGGGCAGGGTCAGACTGTATTCAAATCCTTATTTACACTATTCTTCTTCTTCTTTTTTTTTTTTAGAGGGAGAGAGAGAGTGGAAGAAGTGGGGAGAAACGGAGCGAGAGAAACATCTATGTGAGAGAGACACATCAATTGGTTGCCTCCCACATGCACCCTGACCAGGGCCGGTGATTGAGCCTAGAATTGAACCTTGGACCCTTCAGTCCCCAGGCTGAGGCTCTATCCACTGAGCCAAACTGGCTAGGGTTATTTACACTATTCTGAAGCTTTAGTTTTTGAATTTCATTATGTTCATCAAATGAGATAATTTGATAGTTCTCATTAAGTATTAAATGATAATAAGTATGTAGAACAATGCTTAAAATATATTTTAAAGTAAAAATAAATAAATATTAAGGATAAATAAAATATAATACATGTTAAATTAACTGAAATGTTATTGTCAAATATGAATATGATTAGCAAATTTCGTTAATGTCTACTATTTGAATTTGATGTCTTCTACTTTTTTCCTAAGAAAATAACCGATGAATGCAATATAGCACATGTGGGAATAGTTTTGACCTCTAGGATTATGAGCCTGATGCTCACTCTATTTGGATTTTCCACCACCCACCTCTTACTTAATATTCTAGACACTTGGGGAGGAAACTTAGAGACTAAATTAAAAAATTGTCTTCAAGCTCAAAATTCACACAAATAACCTATTCAAATACTAAAATAATCCCAACATAAAAGAACTACATTGAACATAAAAGACATGAAGACATATTGCATGAACTTTAAACATTATTTCTCCAGTGATGGGAGTCTGGTCTCAGCAAGGAGGGAGTGGCCTAAATGCTGCCAATGTATGAAAAGGGATCTTTTAAAGCTACATAGACATCTTACATCTCCAATGACCCTTTAATGACAACAAGACAGATTGTAAGTGAAATTTTGAGTCCTTTACAGAAGACCAAAAATCATTTTGTGTTTTTCACAGAAATAAGCCAATCCAATTAATTAATTTGGTCCAAAAATGGTCCAAATTATTGGACCAAGTCTTTAGGGGCAATTCTCTCTGTAAAAATGTCAATACTGAAGTAAGGGTAGTGGGAAAATTGCAAACAAAAATGTCTCTCTATGTAAAAGCCTAAGCGACTATTTGATCACTTGACTGGTAGCTACGATGTGCACTGACCACCAGGGAGCAGACGCTCAACGCACAGGCATGGAAACATGGAACAGACTGATGAATCTCAGAGGGAAGTGGGGAGGGGGAGGGCAGGAAGAAATTAACCAAAGATCTTATATGCATACTAGAGGCCCGGATCTGTGCACCGGTGGGGGTCCCTCGGCCTGGCCTGCGTGGATGGGGCCGAAACCAGCCTGGTGCACAGATTCGTGCATCGGTGGGGTCCATCGGCCTGGCCTGCACCCTCTCACAATCCAGGACCCCTTGGGGGATGTTGGAGAGCCAGTTTTTAGTATTCAACTAAAAAAATGAAAACAAGCTTCAATCATCTTAGTGGTTCATAAAGCACTAAAGCACTGGAAAGTAGTAGCAATTAAATATGCTTGTTTTAAAAATTCAGACATTTGTATAGTTATAACCAATGAGAACTAAATAAGCTGATCTCTGTGTGTGGGCAACACCTGGTCATAATATCAAGATTTAAAGTTCATCCTAATTTTTGGAGCAATTTATGAACATCATCTTAGAATCAGGTGACTCAAAGCAAAAGCAAAACAAACAAAAAACTCCACTGGAGGAATGCCTATTTTCAAGGTTCATGTGAGCATGTAGAAGAATATATACTAACTGAAAGATGTCTAAACTGAAATTTGCTTAATAGGTTATAAATATTCAATGTCTCTTGGTAGATATTGTTATTTCTTTTTTTTTTGAAGAATTTTTAAAGTAAAGCTTTCAGAGATTGTTTAATTTGAAAATCACCTCTCTATTTGGTCAGTGCCTTTTCCAGATCTAAGAGAAAGTTATTCACTAAAATTCTCTTTCCAAAGTGAGATTCAATAAGGGCAAATGCAAAGCAGTCCACATATGACAGGAAAATCACAAATGCAAATACAAACCAGCTAAATTGTAGCTGAATGTCCATTACATCTTTACAAGAGTTCTTGGAAAATTCAAGCTTTCTCCTCAATTAACTGATGTGTTAGGAGGCAAATGAGAGCTGAAATGCAGGATTCCAGAATGAAATCAGTTCTGGATAACTGCTAATCTCATGGCAGAATTATATAACCCACAGACCTTGCTGCCAGCTGCAGCTGCATGAATGTAACAAACACACAGTTGTTTGAAACTCAGCAAAAAATTTTAAAGCACTTGAACACTCAATGGGATAAATCCCATCTTAAATCTTAATTTTTAATCTGAGAAATGAGGTTAAAATAACTTTACAAAATGTGTGTGTGATTTCATATTTTTAAAGAATTTAGGTATCATAGAATATGTGCATCCTGAGGTAGCTGTTATAAATATTCAATTTTAAAAAATAATTGCTTTTTATAAAATATAATTGTCAGGGGAGTTATTCTTGATTACAATTAATTTGTTAATTTTTTGGCTATCAAGAGTTTTCATATATTGATCCATCTTTTATTGCCCTAGCTTACCATGGAAAATTGAGAGAAAGGACCATAGGAAAGGAATACTGGGGAATAAAGAATTTAATATAATTATTGTCTCCCCAAATACTGGTTATCATGGTAATATTTTTAAATATTTAATATTTGAAATATTTAAAATCCATATTGTTATACTGGTATAGGATATACATATTTTGGACATATTCATGTATCCTCTACAACAGTATATAGGCAAAAGCAATGAACATCTATCATAGTAAACAAATTGCCCTAATGGTCAGCATACATTCCAAGATTTTCAGTCTAACATTACACAATTAATGTGTCATCTATAATAATAAAGGCATAATATGCTAATTGGACCAGACAGCCAAATGACCTTCCGGACATCATTCCGGATGTCCTTCCAGATGAAGCTGCGGTGGTGGGGGCTGAGGCAGAGGTGGTTAGGGGCGATCAGGTAAGCAGGTGAGCAGTTAGGGGCTATCAGCAGGCAGGCAGGCAAGTGGTTAGGGCGATCAGGCAAGCAGGCAAGTGGTAAGGGGTAGTCAGGCAGGCAGGCAGGCAAGTGGTTAGGGGCGATCAGGAAGGCAGGCAGGTGAGTAGTTAGGGGTGATCAGGCAGGCAGGCAGAGGGGTTAGGGGCGATGAGGCAGGCAGGCAGAGTGGTTAGGGGCAATCAGGCAGGCAGGCAAGCAGAAGCCTGTGGTCCCGGATTGTGAGAGGGTGCAGGTTGGGCTGAGGGACCACCCCCACCCCCGCCCCATGCACAAATTTTGTGCACTGGGCCTCTAGTGTAAATATAAATATAAACTGATTGGAGGCCCTCGTTGGTTAGAGCAGTGGTCAGCAAACTCATTAGTCAACAGAGCCAAATATCAACAGTACTTCTTCAAAATAGACTCGTCCAGGTCGAAAACCGACTTCTGCGCATGGGCCACGAAATTCCAATCACACTGTACGTGTGCCCGCACGTGGTATTTTGTGGAAGAGCCACACTCAAGGGACCAAAGAACCGCATGTGGCTCGCGAGCCGCAGTTTGCCAACCACGGGGTTAGAGTATTATTTCAGTATGCCAAGGTACAATTCTTGCTGCATGTTGGTAGCTGTGCTGTGTAGAAGATGAGTGGGAGGATGATAAAGCTGGCAGAGGAATATCACATAGGTACCACTGACATTGCCTTTCATGGGCGGGTGAATATACATTCTATGGATGGCTCTGGGAGGCTTTAAAAACCATAACTGGTGTAGACAGTGGGTGGCAAGTCTAGTCCTTTGCTTTTTTCTCTTTTCAATACTCTTACAATCTCATTTCTTATTGAAAATATTTAAGCTGTTGAAAATACTTCTAAATAGAGTCATTATTTTCTTGCTGGGGTAAACATGGTATGAAAACAGACATTTAATAATATTAATAGTTAACATTTGTTGAGTGCTTAGCATGACCTAGCTACTGAGCTAACCACTTTGAGCACCATATCTCATTTATGAAGTAGTGATGATTTATTTACATTTTACCTGTGATGTGACTCAAGTTCAGCAAGGTTATGTGAAATAGAGTAAGATCATTTTTTTCGCATAGGTAATTATGCCTTCTGCTGGTGGTTAGAAGTTTCTGTACCATCTACTTTTTGACATGATGCTCTTCAGATGAGTATTACATATCATCCGCATGTGGATTAACTATAGACTACTTTCATCACTGGTTTGCTGATCCTCAGATCAGAATTCTACCAGGAAGGCTTTAAAAATATAAAAGTTTGCTTAGGGAAATGAAGGATTCTTATACAAAGTTAGTTCCCAGAAAGTGATTTTCAAGTGTGGAGAAGAAATTGTCTTTGGTGGGGCTTGGAGGGGAGGAAGGGGAAATTCTATTAAAGTATCTTGGAATTATCAGGAAAAAAAGTGCACTGCTTTTGGATACTTGTGGTAATAATAGGAAATAATTGTCTGTCCCAAGGATGTGGTAATTGTCATTAGGAAAAAAAAACAAAACAAAAGGCAAAAAAGAAATAATAGTAACCTAAGTAAAACATTTATAATTACATTTTTGGCAAAACTGAGTATGAGTGAGAATTAAATAATGTCAATATGGCAATTGGAAGGATGTAATTGGAAGATGTAACCATCATTCAAATCTTTGAATTTGCATTCCCACAGTTTCATTTGAAGGGCATCAGATTCAAAAAGTCTCCCTCTGATTTTCTACCTTAGGGGAAAAGTCTAGTGTAAGACTCTACTCCAGGAGTTGGCAGAAGATCAGATTTCTCAGTGTATGTTCCTATCTGCAAGATCATCTAGAGGAGGTATTTAACACCATCCACAAGGAAAAGCTAAGATTTGTGGTAGGAGACATGACCTCCTCTTTGTCAGCTATTCCTCATGCTATCATCATGTCAGCAGAATTTATTACAGGGATTACAGGCAATGGATTTCTGATAATCATCAGCTGTAACGAATTGATCAAAAGCAGAAAGCTAACACCAATGCAGCTCATTTTAATATGTATAGGGATGTCTAGAGTCGGTCTGCTGATGATGTTAATGGTACAAAGTTTTTTCTCTATGTTCTTTCCACTCTTTTATCAGACAAAAATTTATGGTGCAGCGATGGTGTTCCTTTGGATGTTTTTTAGCTCTGTCAGTCTCTGGTTTGCCACCTGCCTTTCTGTATTTTACTGCCTCAAGTTAATAGGCTTCACTCATCCCTGTTTTCTTTGGCTGAAATTCAGGATCTCAAAGTTAATGCCTGGGCTGCTTCTGGGAAGCTTGCTGGCCTCGGTGAGCACTGCAACTCTGTGTATCGAGGTAGATTACCCTAAAAACGCGGTGGAGAATGTCCTCAGAAATGCCACACGTACGACGTCTAAATTCAAGCTAAGGAGTATTAATGAAGTGCTTCTTGTCAATTTTTCACTCCTATTTCCTCTAGCCATATTCCTGATGTGCACTTTTATGTTACTCATGTCTCTCTACAAGCACACTCACCGGATGCAAAACGGATCTCGTGGTTTTAGAAGTGTCAGCACAGAAGTCCATATAAACGCCTTAAGAACAGTGCTAACGTTCGTTCTTTTCTTTATTTCTTATTTTGCCGCCTTCATAACAAACATGACATTCATCATTCCTCATGGAACGCAGCGCTACTTTGTGCTGAAGGACATAATGGCAGCATATCCCTCTGGCCACTCAGTTATAATAATCTGGAGTAATTCTAAATTCCAACAACTACTCAGGAGACTTTTCTGCCTCAAAAAGAGTCAATGAAAAGAAGGACTAATGTAAAACATTTTGTTATTTTCTTAACATGGAGTCGATGGACTTGTGTTTTGTTTTGTTTACTTTATATGAGTTGTGTGTGTTCTCTATCTGGCAATTTCCTGTCCATCTCCTACCCCAAGACATGTGAAGCACTAATTTTGATGTTGGATGGGTAGGATATCTCTTTTTCTAGGGCTCATGTACTTAAAAATATTATGATAGTAGCACATTTAAATAACTAGGACTTGTGTTGGAGTGGTAGAAATCAGAATAAAATACTAAGACTTCTTTTGGCTGACCAATGTAGTTCTGTTACGAGTTACGTCTTCCCAGGTCATTGAGAATCTTCTGATTTAGATGAGAAAAATCACATATATTTAGTCTGACTTGGAACAATATAATAAATTGGCTATTTGGTTAGACAACTATTTTTCAAAGACAGTCATGAATGTAAATATTGTTAAAATTCAAATTATGTGTTGAAAGGGCATAAGGCAATGAACCCAGATACACAGGTTACTACTGTCTTATTTTGCTTTTGATTTGCTACTACTTTAGGTTGGTAAATGCTAAGAGCTGTGTATATGCATATATACACACATAATCCAGGGTCTCCATTTTTTACAAGATGAAGAAATATTTTTCAACCCCCTGCATTGTTAAACTCATGCCCAAAGATAATTGAGGGAGGTTGCTGACAATGAATTCCAAGCAGGAAAACATTCAATTGGTGTCTCAATCCTTTGGTGTCTTAATTCCTTCCAACTGAGGGTGTCATCTGGAGTATGGCAACAGCAAATGACTTAAAGATCCAGGGGAAGATTTTGAAATCTGTTACTAAATTTGAATGGATTCTGCTAATTTTTAAGGATCTTGAAGCGTCTTGCTTTAAAGAAGAAAAATTTTTTATAGTATCTTACATATCAGGATATCTATCTGTTTGCATCTGTGAACTTCTCATTGGCTCTTTAAAAAAAAAACACCCAAAAGATGTGTAGTTATTTTAATTATAAACAAATTGTAATTAAATGGATTAGAAGTTGCCAGAATGAAAATAATGAAATAAGATGTGTGTGTGTGTGTGCACAAGTATATGTGATTTTTTTTAACTTTACCAAATATTTTTCACACATAATTGTTTAGTTTATTCTCAGAATACTCTGTAAAGTAGGTAGTGGAATTATCTCAGTTTTATACTCGGAAAAGTCAGATTTGCCTGAGGTCACTCCACGGAGTAAAGAGAAAAGGTCAATTTTAATAAGGGTGTGTATGGTGGAAAACTAGCTCTCTGTGTGTTAGACTTAGAGGGGGTGAAAGCCAGTAGGGGTGGGATAAGAAATGGACAGTGGGAAACAAAGGAATAACATATCAGGTTTGCAATCTTTGTCTGTGGCTCTGCTCTGTGTCACGGATTCCTCAGTGCAGAGGCTCCCTGACACATGAAAAATGCTACCCAGATTCTAAGCTTAGAGTTGAGGGGAATGAGTCATTAATGGATTTCTTATGATGCCGTACTATAATCCCATGTTATATATAAACTAGGGGCCCGGTGCACAAAAATTTGTGCACTGGGGAGGGGGTTCCCTCAGCCCAGCTTGCCCCCTATCACATACTGGGAGCCCTAGGGGATGTCCTACTACC
>NW_005371516.1:302693-311358 GCF_000412655.1 Myotis brandtii
TGCTCGCTTCAGTGCCTGGAAATTAGCCGCCATCTTGTTTGTCAGTTAATTTGCATATACTCACTGATTAGCCAATGAAAAGGGTAGCGGTCGTACGCTAATTACCATGTTTCTCTTTTATTAGTGTAGATGACAAATCAAAGAAAATATTTAAATGTCATAATTCAGGAAATAGCACAGAGATGATAAAGACTGGCACTTTATGGAAAATTATGAGAATTAGAGAGAATAAGGTTTTATAAATTCAGTTTTCTATGTTATGATTTTTAACTTTTAAATTAGGTTTGCATTTTTGGAGACCATATGTTGTTGGGATATGTTATACTAATTAATTTAAAAATTGCTAAGTCTTTGGTTATGTCCCTTTCAAAGCAGTATGCTTCTCCATCAAGTCTATTACAGGTTTTTCTATATCTAGTTTCACAAATGTATAATAAAATGGCCATTTAAAAATTATCTTAAAATCATTAATGGATTTTGGTTTTGCTTTTCAAATATATAATCAAGTTTTCTAAGAAATTTCTGTAGCTCCTGAGTACATAACTTATGCAGTATGTGTGAAAGCTTCTGTAATGATTATAGTCATAAAATTACATAAAGGAAAAAACAATAACTTGTTACCAGGTAAAACAACCTTGTCCTCTCAACAAGTTTTCAAAAGGTACCACCTCATTTCCTACTGCCTCTTCTCTCATTGAAATGTAATTCATGTGGTTTTATGGGCCTGAATTCATGTAAATAACTATGTTGTTTCTTTTCATTTATCTCAAGCTTCAAATCATTCCTATTCATGTTTGTTATTTTCACTTTGGCAATTGTTCCCTTTCATAAAAGAGATAAAATAGAAGTTAAACTGTTTCGCTACATTATGGCATCTGCTAATATTATTTCTTCTGCCTAGTAAGTAAAGAAACATCCTTATTCTTATTCTGGCATAACTTAAAACCAATTTTACTTCATGATTAATTTATAGAGTATTTCAAACTGCACTTACTGGTTATATGATGAAATTATTACTACAATGAATTTTGAGTTAACTTGTTTGTATAAACATATGTTATTCAAGTAGCTTTTCAAAAGTGTGGATATTCTGGAAACATAAAAGTCAGAGCGTTGAGGTTTTTATTTCCCACAGCATGTTATTTTCCCAAATTTGTGGATACTGAGTGGCACATCTCTGCACATCCCCTAGATATCCATGTGCAATAAAATTTTATTATGCGCTCAGAATTATCTACCAGAGAGTACATTGTTGGATGGTTCTATATGTGACTTGAATCACTTAACCATGAAATAATATTTTTCTATTAGAAAATTCTGGAAAGACATTCATGAGAGCATTAAAAGAGAATTCCGGTCGTTTTTATGCTGTTCACCCATTCAAACCACCACCTCCCTCTCCTTTTTATTAAGAACACTATCCTCAAGGATCAGAATTGAGCTTAATTGCCCTGAGAAATCTGCAGCGATGTTCTCAAACTTCAGGGATCTTTAATGTCCCATGGAAGTAACTGTTAGGACTGATGTTGGCATTTAGTACCACATTCTTATAGGTTGATATCTTTTCTAGCCAATGATTTATTATTTTCTGAAAATCCAGGGCTATGCTATATGTATTTTGGCATCCAAAACAACTAATATTAGTGAACTCAACATAAATAGACACTTGAACATGAGCTTTTTTATAAAGAATTGTGTTCATTTCTTTGGAGAGAAGAGAGAGAAAGAGAGAAAGAGAGAGAAGTATCAGCATAAAGATAGGTTAATTTTATTTCCAAAGTTGTAAGAAATTGAGTAGGCTAAACTCTACTGTCATTTCCATGAGGAAAAAACACGATAAAATTGAAAACTAGGGAAACCAGTACTGACAAATTTGTCTCAGTTTATAAACTGGGATAAAATCCCAAGTACTGCACTGCCACCCAGTGGCAAACCTTTACTTTAAATGAAATAATAAAGTAGTCAAAAGATGACAGCCAGCCCTAGCTGGTTTTGCTCAATGGACAGAGCCTCGGCCTGAGGACTGAAAGGTCCTGGGTTCAATTCTGTTCAAGGGCACATGCTCAGGTTGTGGGCTCAATCCCCAGTAGGGGGTGTGCAGGAGGCAGCTGATCAATGATTCTCTCTCATCATTCATGTTTCTATCTCTCCCTCTCCCTTCCTCTCTGAAATCAATAAAAATATATTTAAACAAAACCCAAAACTACAGCCATTAGGGATCTTGCTTCAGGAACTGTTATATCCCATGGGGGGGGGGGCGGGGAAGAAGTTAATACTCGGGTCATAGGAAAGTTTGGACCAAATGAGAACAAGTAGCCCAAATCAAACAAACTGTAAAAAAAAAAAAAAAGCAAAACCAAAATTATTTATGACTTTAGGAGATAACTGGAAAACTTGAATTTTGCTTGGATACTCAATATCACTGAATTAATGTTCTTTTTTTTTTTTTTTAGCTATCATAGTGGAGCTGTGCTTATACTTGAAAAATAAAAGCATTTTTATCTTTTAGGAGAAACCTAAAATAATTACTAATAAAATTATGTGCTATATCAAAATATGAGGAATGGAGGGAGATATGTTGGAGGTGCATTTGAAGAATTTGGGCTAGAAATTGATCACTTTTATGCTAGGTGATGGTTACATGGGGATTCATTACATGATTCTGAATGAAAATATCCTATACTTAGATTTGCAATTCAACACATAAATATAACTCAGTAAGAAAAGAGAAAAGCAATAGTACTGATAACACAAACACCTAGAAAAAAAGAATAAATTTATTCCGGTAGGAAAATATAGGAAAGCAGTTAAGAGTGTGGCCTCTGGAATCAGATTACCTCTGTTCTCTTACTCTCTAATAATTTTGGACAAGTTATTAAGCCTCTTTCTTTATTTACAACATGGGATAGAAATGCTACATATGTTATATGGTTATTTTAAGTATCGAAAGAGACAATTATATACGAAGTGCTTAGAACAGGGTCTGGAATATCAAGGTGTTTAATGAATGTTAACCCTTACGAGCTATTAGGATAAAAATTGCAAAATCCAGAAAGCCTCAGTCCATAACCCTCTTATTCAGGGAATTTAATCACTTTTATTCATAATAAAAGAAAGTGTTACCTTTTGAAGGTGTCGCAAAATGTCGGTTTAGTTAAATATTTCACTCGTTACAGTTAGAATTACAGACTTGAGTTGAATTAATTTTCTTGGAGGCAAATAATATAAATTATACAACCACCAGGGGTCAGTGTTGTTACAAATGGAACTTCAACTGAAGAATTTTTTTTAAATATATTTTTATTGATTTCAGAGAGGAAGGGAGAGTGAGAGATAGATAGAAACATCAATGATGAGAATCATTGATCAGCTGCCTCCTGCAGCGCACCTCCCCCGCCCTCCCTCACTGGGGGTTGAGCCCACAACCTGGGCATGTGCCCTTGACTGGAATTGAACCTGGGACCCTTCTGTCCTCAGGCCGAGGCTCTACCCACTGGGCAAAACCATCTAGGGCTGAAGAATTTTTTGAAACTTACTTGACCTCACATTTTATTTAATTACAAAGTGGAAACCCTTATGTAGAGAGTTTCCTTCTTTGTGACTTAATATTTCCCATTGGCGTGTGGCAGAATTTAGAGTCACTCACTGAGAAGAGAACCCTGTTTAACTGCTGCTTGAAAAGGCCAAGGAACTCTTGCAAGCCAAGACATTTGTGATGTTTTCTTCAATTAGCTTCTGAAAGTGTACAAATCCTCTTTCAGTTTAAGCTAGTGCATTTAAACCATCTAAGAAAAACTACTTTCTTTTATAACTTATTAAAAGCAATCACAGTTCATGCTATTCCAGGCTCAGCAAATATTTTAGTTTTGTTTAATTTTTTTATGTTCCTGAAATAAGTTCAGCTCCAGAAATAGAATATGCAACTCTATGTGCATTTAAGATTAAGTTGCCAAATTTTGAATAGATTCCCTTATTTTTATCCAGTTTAAAATACCATTTCTGATTTACTTACACAAGAATAAATGAAATACTGGTCTTCATCATGAAATGAATAGTTTGTAAAGTATCTTGAATCTCAGATTACTTTCTTTCAAATTTTTATATACGTTTTAAATACTATAATAAAATTCTCAAAGTTGCATTTTGCCAATGAAATATTTGTTATTTGGAAAAATAAAATTCCAAATACAATAAGACAGTATTTATTAGTAATAGTATAATCTTTTCCTTATATATGTAGTACCAATGTAATTTACCAAACTTTGTGACAAATTATGAAAGAGACATTTTGGATTAAATTTAAGCATTACACTAAGTACAGATACGTCGTTATCATTAAGTTATTAATAAGTTAGAAAATAAACTTATGGCAATATATTTTAATAGTAATACTTATAACAGCATAATACTAAAAAGGTGGATTTTTACTTATCACCTTTAATAAGGTAGTAACCTATAGAAGCTCTACAATCATAGAAACTATAAATAAAGTATTTTCATGGTGCTTAAACCATTTTTAGTGGAGCCAGAAAGAATCCAGTCCCTTGACAAGTGATTATTATTTTTTCCTGGGTTTCAGTGGAATGCTGGAAAATTACCAGTGACATGTCAAAATTCCAGGTTTGGCAGACACTGTTGGTGCCGCCTATATCCTCTCTGCCTATCCTGCCAGAGCATTTCTGCCTAACTTCCTCTCCTTGCCGAAGGCCCTCTGGCTGCTGGAGTGCCCCAGGTCAGAAGCACCGATGTTTAATATCACCCAGCAACAGTCCTGATGACTGTTCTACAGTGTTCCTCCAGGCTCCCCAAGAGGGTTAAGCTCCAGTCGACCCACTTCCTTGGCTTCTTTCCTTTTCGTGTCTTACTTTCTCCCATTCTTGCCTCTGTTTTGGGGATCACCTCCAGTTTCCCTAGAATCCTTGTATCTGCTTCTGGAGAAACCTAAATCCAGACAACAGGAGTCAGTATAGTGATCTTAGAAGGCAGAAAGTCTGGCTTTGCCTCCCAGCCCTGCCACGTGAACTTGGGCAGATTACTTGCCCACTCTCCCTCAGTTCTTCGCCTGTAAGATGGGAATAATGGGTACTATCCTAGGCACAGCCTATCATCTTGATTCACTTATTATTGTTAATGATAACAATATGGCTTTGCACGACCATGGAAAAGTTGCTTAATTTTCTGTGGCTCAGTTTTCTCACCTGTAAAATGACAGTAATTATAGTACCAACTTCACAGAGTGTTTATGAAAAGTCAGAAGTTTATATTTGTAAAACACTTGGAACATAGCACATGACACTTAGCAATTGCTATATTTTTGAATAAAATTTCAAAAGCTATGCATTTTCTTGTACAAAATAAAATATATAAAATTTCCAAGTTATGAGTTGACTGAAAGGTGTGTGTGTGTGTGAGAGAGAGAGAGAGAGAGAGAGAGAGAGAGAGAGAGATTAGTTCAGTAAGATTAATCTATGGATTTGTGTAAATGAGGGGAATCTAGAGGATGAATTTTCAGCAGACAGCTCTCAAAGGGGACCAGAGTACAGATAAATACATAAAGAGGAGATGGATGGCCAGAAAACTGTCTTCAAAGGGGCAGAAATTATTTTCATATTTATAAGTGTAGGTATGAAGTCAACCCACCAATGACTTAGGGTGCAGACTTAGCCTTTCAAAGTTTATTTCAAATTGCAAAGATCCCAATATGCATATGAGGACATCTTGATTACTACAGTAACAGCAGGGGCTTCTCCTCTATAGGCAATATTGTGCTTAAGCTTACTACTATCTTGTAGCCTAATACAAGGTCCAACCACAAAGGAAATGACATGGCTGTCCATTACCAAGTGACTTAAAGGCAGTTCCAGAAAATCATAGACTATGGCTAACTACAGCACAAAAAGTTTACTATATGCAACAACATGGATGAGAGAGGAGAGAAAGAGAGAGAGAGAGAGAGAGAGAGAGAGAGAGAGAGAGAGAGAGAGAGAAGGAGGAGAAAGAGAAAAAGAAAAGAAAAGAAGTCTCACTTATTCTAAATTAAAACTTGAATCTTACAACTTCTTTGCTCTCCTCAACAAAGGTCTGCCCTGAAGCTCAGGGATTTACAATGGGAAAGGGAATATCATCTTTCTTTTTTCTCTTTCTGCGCGACTGGACAGAAAACAGCCCATTGTGTTTTTATTGATTTCATCTTTTTTCTTCTGCGCGACTGGACAGAAAACAGCCCATTGTGTTTTTATTGATTTCAGAGAGAAAGGGAGAGGGAGAGAGATAGAAACAACATTGATGAGAGATGGAGAATCATTGATTGGCTGCCTCCTGTACGCCCCACACTGGAGATAAAGCTCCAAACCCCCGCATGTGCCCTTGACTGGAATCGAACCTGGGACCCTTCAATCTGCAGGCCGAAGCTCTGTCCACTAAGCCAAACAGGATAGGGCAGGAGTTCTTGATTTTTGCACCCTTCAGTTGTCTCTTACCAATCAAACTCAGCAATATGCAATCACTTTCAAAGGTATAACTTCACTCCATTTTGTCCTGAGCACACGATGTTTAGTTAGGCATTATTATTATTATCATCATGATGATTATTATTACAATTTTATAAACTAGGAAACTAAAGTTCTCATTAGGAATTTACTGTTCAGAGCACTTATTCAAGATGATGGCCCAAAACACAATACGCATCTATCACTATGGCAGGCACAGGCATAGTTTCTGATAAATAACAGAAAAAAATGTGCTTGGCTAAGGTGATATAGTTCTCATTTCATATCAGTTGTAGTCCTGCTCCACTAGTCCTTTCTGTTTTCATGCAGTTATCACTATAAAGAGATAAGAGCACTGAACAGATGACATCTCTCATTTGCAATCAAATTCCTGGTTCGGGAATGACAGGTCAGGTAAGCCTCACCCTTTATAGAAGTTGATTCAGGAAATTCTGATCTCACACTTCTTTTTTGTTCTTTTAGAAAGCTGAGGGACCAGAACAACATAGGGCTTCCTGAAATCTCTCTTGAATGTTTATCTTCTGTGCATTTCCTTATAAAAACATAGATGGACTTAGGCATTGTCCTGGATTCTAGGGAAATATGCACTCTTCCAGAAGCACACAAAAGTTCTAAAACAACAAATAACTTTTCAAACTAAAGTTGCCTACATTGAAATTCCCTTGTTGTAACAGTGATAAGAATACTGTCATCATGGTTTTGATTTAGTTTGTTAGATCTCTCAACCATACCTGGAAATGCTGACAAAAACTTGTCCAGAGTCCAAGTGATGTTCTAGCCTCAGGTTAAGCTAAGAAGCAGATAAGCAAGAATAATGCTTACTCATTACCAAGCTTCCCTAAGGCAGGCATTGCAAATTCTATTTGTTTGCATCCTTCACCATAACAAGAAGAATTCCTTATATATAGTCACATATTCACTCAGGATGAATATCATACTATTAGGGGGGATATAACTGGTAAAAGGTAAAAATATAGAGAACAATGTAGCAACCAGAGTTGAAGTATACAAATAGGGCACTTTTCCAGGAGGATTTTCCAAAGACAAAAAAGAGAAAAGTTTACTTTGTGGTACAGCACCATTTCTTAAGGTTTAAATTGTTCTCAGAAGTAGACTTCTTTTCAGAAATCTTAGGGTAGTATCTATTTCTCAAAAAAATTCGAGTTATACATATGAACTTTATGTCCATATTTATATGGTGACATGGACTAAGGCAATCAACATTTATTTAGTAGGTTTATGGCACATTGAAACACAGCCTGAATCTTTATTTTTCTCCCCCCCTCCTCCCAGTATATGTTTTGAAGTTTATTTCAGACACTCAAATGTATTAAAAGAGAGAAGATCTCTGAGACAAAAAATGTTCTTGGTCCTAGCCCAGCCATGGGCAAACTACGGCCCGCGTTTGAAATGAATAAAACTAAAAAAAAAAAAAAAAGACCGTACCCTTTTATGTAATGATGTTTACTTTAAATTTATATTAGTTCACACAAACACTCCATCCATGCTTTTGTTCCGGCCCTCCTGTCCAGTTTAAGAACCCATTGTGGCCCTCGAGTCAAAAAGTTTGCCCACCCCTGTCCTAGCCAGTTTGGCTCAGTGGATAGAGTGTTGGCCTGAGGACTGTATGGGTTCCAAGTTTGATTCTGGTCAAGGGCACGTACCTTCTATCTCAGTTGCAGGCTGATCCACGGCGCCCTGAAGGGCCCCATGCAGGAGGCAACCAATCCATATGTCTCTCTCACATGGATGTTTCTCTCTCTCTCTCCCTTCCCCTTCCTTCCACTCTTTCTAAAAATCAGTGGAAAAGTGTCTTTGCAGAGGATTAACAACAACAACAAAATGTCCTTGAAGATTAGGCTTGGAGAATTTATAATATCAGAGGGGGAAAAAGTCTTTCCTTTAACATATTAATTAAAATCATTGCCAGGGTTCTTGTCCCAGCATCAAGAAGGGTTCAGGAATCTGGAGAAGGCTGTGCGTAGATGACATAGGAATCCAAAGACTAATAGAGTCCGGAGACAAGATATAATTTTGAAAGGCATTGGGGGGTCAGAGGACCTTCAGCTAAAGCAGTGGTTCTCAACCTTCCTAATGCTGCGACCCTTTAATACAGTTCCTCATGCTGTGGTGACCCCCAACCATAAAATTATTTT
>NW_005371516.1:313189-321217 GCF_000412655.1 Myotis brandtii
TTTTTTTTTTTTAGTTTTATTCATTTCAAATGGGCCGGATCCGGCCCTCGGGCCGTAGTTTGCCCATGGCTGGTACAGAAGAATTGTCAGTTTGGGGGAATTAGCCTAAGGCTGTTCAGGTGTTTGGCCAGTAGGAGGCAATAACATGTAGATTAAGATGCCTTTTAGCTGTCTGGCAGCCACAATCTATTTAATGTATCCTATTCAGGTTTGGGGAAATTCCTTTAGCCATTCCCAACAGGTGACTACATGTGTGACTCAACCCTGTTGAGTCCCCAAGTCTCATCAACCTTTTGATGAAACTCTTAAAATTATGACATGCTGGAATTGGTTCCTGGCAAATCATTTTCTAAAATTTTGTTTTAAAATCTTGTGGGAAAATAAACAAATGACTTCAAATTTCTTTGTTTTGATAAATATTTGCTAATTATCATTTTAATTAAAAAATAAAAAAGGGGTAGATACACATACCACTGACATTATTATCATATAAATTATCCTATCTTTTTTTCCAATTTAACAATGAAAACTAAATGGAATAAAGTCAAATAAGGATTTAATAGCTCTGTTTGCAAAAGCAACATTAAGTGGAAAGATGAGGCAATGAGTGATATCATTTCCCAAAGAATGTTCTACATAATAAAAATTCCTTGGAATTTTAACAGTTGAGCCATGAACAGGAAATGTATTCTTTAGAAAAATAAATGTAGCAAATACTGGATTAAATACATTATACAGGTGAATTTACTCTTGTCCTTTTACTTCACATTATACTATAACCCAACTACTTTTAATCACTTCTAGTAAATACACTGATGCGAATCCCCTTCCTCTCTTTCCTGAATTATTGCAATAGCCTCCTCTGGAGGTCCCCCACTTCAATCTATGCTCAACAAACAGCAGAGTGTTTTGGCTTTTGTAAAATGCAGTTCCCGCCCAGCAGTTGTGGTTCAGTAGTTGAGCATCGACCTCTGAACTAGGAGATTCCTGGTCAGGACACATGCCTGGGTTGCAGGCTTGATCCCCAGTGTAGGACACACAAGAGACAGCCAGTCAATGATTCATTCTCATCATTGATGTTTCTATCTCTTTCTTCCTCTCCCTTCCTCTCTGTATATATACATACAAAAATTAAAATTAAAATAAAAGGCAGTTCCCATCATGCCATTCCTCTGCTCAAAACCCTCCAATGTCTTTACATCTTAAGTCAAAATTCTTTCAATAGCTTACATGGTCCTCTTTATAAGAGCTACAGCTTGTAAAGAGGACCTGGAAATAATATCCAGGCTTCTTAACTGCAAAACCTGGCCCATTAACCATTATGTTACATGTAGGGATAACTTCAAAATTAACTTTTCTAACCCTTATCAATGAAATAGCTAAACATTTGCTATACAAATTAAAATTAAGGATTTATCATTCTTTTCACTGGAAGAATAATTTGTTTTCCACAAAAGGCAGGAAGAAACGGTACCCCTCAAAAAATGTTTTTTATGAGTAACTGTAGGAACATACAATTTTTTTCATTACATCAAAAATTATGGAAGGGAGAGAAGTTTCTCATAGTAAATTTTTTTTTTTGTAGTGGAATAAAATTCAACACTTTTGTTCTATTTCAGTCTTACTATATAGGTTTGGCTTATAAACTGCTCTTATTTGATAGGTAGAAAGCAGAAGAATTAATTCTGATTCTCACTATCACAAAATACAATTTTAAAGGTTTTTGAAATGGAAATTGTCGATTGAAATAGAAATGGATCTAGGCAAAACTCATTGCTTTGTGATTTTGAAAGTCAGAAGTCTCATTGAGGAAATATAGCCAAGGGAAATAAAATGCGGCCTCATAATAAGAGTTTGGAGTTTTTCTTATTTTTCTTTTTTAAAATTTAATTTATATAACTATATATGTTCTAGTTACTTAAATTATGTGCCTTGTATACACTATCTAATTTAACCTTTATAACAATGTACATATGTTTTCATATATATGTGTTCAGTATATACTCATCACCACCATTTTATAGATGGGGAGGCTGAGCAGGTTACTAGTTTGTCAAAGGCCACACTGCTTATGAATGGAGAATCTGGAAATCAAACCCAGCTAATTTTGGTTTTCATAAATGGAAAGCCCAGATCCCTAACTACACAAGCAAACATAGGAAACAGTTTTCAAGTGTCTTTTCATCTTGAATTTTATCACTGGGAAACCAACTTTGCTCAACTATATCTCCTAAACTACGAAGTATTAAGACATTTTCATTTGTCTACAGAATTTGATGTGCAAAATAAGGGTTGCTATTCTCTTGAACTTGAAGAATGCCTTCTCCATATTTTCTAGGATAATAGAAAAAACTTAAAAGCAAAGATAACTGCTATATTTTTTTAATGACTGTGGAGAAACATTCCATTTTTTTTCCTCTTGTTGAAACACAAAGTTGAAATATTTAAATTTCAAACTATCTTCCTTTTATAAACTTTTATTTATTTACTTTAAACTATTTTTTATTGATTTCAGAGAAGAAGGGAGAAGGAAAGAGAGAGATACATCAATGATGAGAGAGAATCATTGATTGGCTGTCTTCTGAACATCCCCTGCTGGGGATCGAGCCTGAAACCCAGGCATGTGCCCTTGATTCAGAATGAACCCAGGACCTTTCAGTCCACAGGCCAACACTCTATCCACTAAGCCAAAACAGGTAGGGCCTTTTATTTACTTTTAAACTTCTGTTAGCAGATAGGCAGAGCACTTTCTCTCATAATCCTAAGAGAAAAATTGAAGATTATGTAAATTTAAAATCTCCTCAGTCATCCAGATGACAAAAGAAAGTTAAGCTCCTGATGACCTTTTGAATGATGTCACCCTTTTCTAGAAAAATGAGCTTAATTTACTTGATATGAGAAGAGAAAGAAGCCAGGTTGTTACATTGTTAAATGGAAAGCCTGCTTGGCAAAGTCCTCTAGAGTTATTCTCATCTGCCTCTGAATATTCTCCTTTAGACTTCAGTACTCACAATTTAAAATGTTAAAATGATCATGAACTTTCAAAATAAATGTACTGATTTTCAACTATTTTATAGAAAATTCTCCCTGAAACAAATTAGCCACTAGTTTAAACTGTGTCAATAACATTAACCAATTTCACTCACTAATGTTCATTTGGGCGATTATTCTTTAAATTGTCTTTTGGAAATTGCAAAAAACACAATCTTTTCTTCCACAAAGTTACTTGATTATCATAAATATTCAATAACCGATGGTTTGATTTTGCTCAAGAGAAAAAGCAATGTTTGTAGACAAGAGCTGCCCCACATGAACCTGGAGAGGAAGAGGACTCTCCGATGATTGTCACACATACAGAAAAGCAACCCCACCTGCCAGTTGTTTTGGAAATGGGGTACATCCTGAATGGGGTTGGCCTTTTGGATTGGTATCATAAACTCTTCTAAATATATTCAGCCATACAGCTCTGAAAGCTTTATTCATTCATGAATATTTCAGAAAGCAATTATAGTAAAATAATTATTAAAATCACACCAAACCCCCATTTATAATTTCTTTAAGAAAAAATGTTTGATAATGGAGAATTTTAATCTTATACAAAAGTTGGCCTAAGAAAATAGTGAACCCCTATATGCCCATCACTTAGTATCAACTAATATTATCACTTACCAATTTCATTTCATTCTTTCCTCCCCAACTTTTTTCCTGGAGTGTTTCAAGGTAAATCACAGACATTGTGCCAATTTATTCATAAATATTTAACTATATATCTAAATTTGAACAAGATGCTTTTATATTTTTTACCTCTATATTTTAAAGATACATTGCATTTTTGTCATTATTTAAGTAATTAAATATTGCAATCACATAATAAAGATCATAAATGCATGAGGATAGTACGTAATTATGACCATTGGGAAGAATATAGTTTAAAGGGAATAAACATTTTTCTGCCTTCTCTTACATTAAGTACTGGCCAAGCTGTTTCCTCCTTGCTGTTTCTTTCATTCAATAAGTAAATATATTAAATGGGTCATTCTAAGCATTAAAACTAGACTCCCTCCCCCCCCTCAAAAGGACAACATAGATGCAGTATAACCCATATGATCCTCAATAATTATTTAAATGTTTTTATAATAATAATTTGTTTGCAAGGCTGCAAGATTTCAGGTCATAGAAACAAGTATTTTTGTACACATTCTTAAACCAGATGCTAATAAGATAGTCAATCAGTAACCCAGGTTTTACAATTCATGCGAAACACTTCCTGAATTAAAGGTTTTTCTTTAGCTAAGAGAGTATACTACTGAAAAAAAAAATGGAATTAGAATCACTATGTTATGCTCCAATAATTCTCTTTGCTATTCTCTAAACTCACCCCACCCCCCAGTTTATTTAAATGCCTACACAATGTTTATTAGAATAGGTCTAAATTTTATGTATTTATATGCCAACATAAAAAAAAATTTCAAATATAGGTAGATGATAGATGGGTAGGTAGGTAGATAGAATTTAAATTTTATTGCTATTTTTACTTTGTTTTGCTTTGGGGTTCTGGATCTCAGAATTGATTGTATCCCTTGGTTCATAGTAAAGAATTTAATTGATCGTTCTTCTTGGTTCATGGCAAATGTTTATTGTCCACCAGTGCACCTTCCCTCTTTTGTTTTATTTCATTATTTTTCCCATTCTTTCCTCCATCATCAATTCCCTTCCCACCCCTATTTGGCAGCTACTCACATGCAGTTAATGTACATTCTTCTAATTCACATTCTACATGGCTCATGGCCTTTTCCAAATATGTGCATTCATGAAATTTATTTTTATTAATATAGGTATGGTTTGAATGGCATCATGTCCTATTTCTTACTATTTTATTCAACTTTATAGTTTTGATATGCCCACACTGCTATCCTTTCCATGCTGCTCATTGGCTCTGATACTGCACAGTATACCTGTCTTGCATGCCCATATACCACATTTTACTCATACATTTACCTATTTTTCAACTCCTAGGGTGCCTTTCTCCTTGTGCATCTGTGAAGAGCATTTCTGGAGTAAACACCCAAGAGTGGAACTTTAGGGCACAAAGTATGTGGCTGCAGCTTTCACATAATGTTGCCAGATTGCTCTCCAAATGGCCACATCATGTTAGAGCTGCCCCTCTTGCATTATTCCATGAGATTTCTCATTTCCTCACCTCCTCACCAGCCTTTGATGTTAGAACAGTGTAACAAAACCAATGGAGTCCTAGTGGATAGTGGTTAGGTGCATGGCCTCAAAGCCATTCCACCTGGATTCAGATTCCAGCTCTATCACTTAATACTTGTATAACTTTTTGCTGACTAAGTTGTGAAATGAGACAATAATAATACATAGTTTATAGACTGGCTAAGAGGATCAGAACAATTATATTTTAAAAGTACTTGCTGCCCAGCTGGTGTGGCTCAGTGGTTGAGCATCGACCTATAAACCAAGAGGTCACACAGTTCGATTACTGGTCAGGGCACATGCCCAAGTTGCTGGCTTGATCCTCAGTAGGGGGTGTGCAGGAGGCAGCCAATCAATGATTTTCTCTTATCCCTCTCTCCCTCTCCCTCCTTTCTGAAATAAATAAAAATATTTTTTAAAGAAAGTGCTATAGTGCTGAACCATAGAAAGCATTCAAATACTGTTTATGTTGTCCCTCCAATTAATAGTGAGGCCTAAATCAATGAGTACACTTCATATATTTAGTGGCCAGATTACTCCATATGTTCACATTACTTTTCCATAAAGTTCCTTGACTTTATTTTGGCTGCATCCTTTTTGTTTCTATATATCTCTGATAGCCTTAGTCATTTACAGAAAGTGAAAAGATTTTCACAGTCTACCACCCATCATTTAATTTTATCTTTGTTATCCTGTTTTGAGGCCATATCTTTAATTGAATGTAGTCAAAGTGATACATTTTTTTCCTTTGTATTTATATTTCATGATATTTTGGGTGTTGTTTAAGAAATCATTTTTTTACTCAGAAATCAAATACACATACAATTTTTAGTATTTAATTTTTTTGAATTTGCATCTCATTTTATAACACATTCTAATCATTTAATAATCTTGTTTGACTTTCTTATTAGTTCTATTAGTTTGTTAGGAGATTTCTTAGCCTTTTTATTTTCAGATTATTATCTGTCATTAATGAGTTTTTATTTTTTCCTAGTAATTGTTAATAGCTTTTATTATTTTTCTGATCTTATTGTATTGTCCAAGACTTTCTGTACCCTGTTGAACAGTAATGAGATATTGGGGTTCCTATTGTTTTTTCCTATATTTTTCCAATCAGATAAAATCCTTCTAAATCAAGCATGTCAAACTCAAAGGCTAACACGGGCCAAATAAACAAGGCATATGGCTCGTGGGCTGCAAGTTTGACATGCTTGTTCTAAATGTTTTCCATTTGATATGTTATTGCTAAAATTTATTATTGTGCCATTAGATAAAGACAAAACTTTTTCCTAGTTTTGTCAGATGCAGAATATAGAGTTCTCTGAAATATATAAAATAAAATATTTTCAGCAATCCGATAAATTTGAATAGTCCATAGAAACCTATTATTTCAGGGAAGTCTCAAAATATCAAGATTAGGGGAAGCTAAGAGTGAAAGGAATACCAGTCAAGTTGCCTAATTTAAACTCATATTAAGAGATGTTGAATCAAGAAGAGAATTAGCTGAAGGAAGTGATTTCTGGTCAGTGGGAAGGAAATCTTGACTTTTCTAAACAATCTGCTATTTTTGGTTTAGGTGAACTAATGGCCTTTATTTTTGTAAGTACCTGCACAACAAAATGATGATCTGATCATGTCTATGCTAAGTAATTGTTGAAATATTCCTTGAAAATATGAAGTTATTTCTCACAAGCTGGTAAACTCAGGGCTACAAACAAAACTGAAACACATGTTAATTGTAATTATTAATAAATAGACACATTTATAAAAATCAGAGCAACAAAAGCTGTTATAATCTCAAGCAACTTTAGCTCAATTTTATATTTTAAAACTACAATTATCTTCAGATCTCTATTCACATAAATGTAAGCTTAAAGCAAAAATTATCATTTTAAAATCATAAATCTTCATGAGATCTTGGATTCTCAATCTTTCTTTTAGTCATAAGCATTCTCTAATATGTAATCTCCCAAATTGATAATGATGTCCTCTCTCAATGATCTTACAGGGGTTAGCTATTTCCTATATAATAATAATAACAATAATAATAACAAATAGTTTTATATAAAATAAAAATATAAGAAGAAAGTGCTGAATTAACCTACTATAGTAAGCAGGCTTACAAAATACAGATTATTAATCAAAACGACAGACATTGAAGGCTAATAAAACTTTCACCTTAGTACTTACTGAGGCATGACTGTGCCTGTATAGTTATAGCATGTGTAATTTCTAAGTAACTCACTAGTGAAAGGGAAAGTGCTAGATCCTGATTGATACTTTTTTTTTTTTTTTTAGAAAAAAGGTGAATTAAAAAGTAAGTTTTAGTTTGTCTAGTATGGAGAGGAGGGATGAAATACCCTTCCTTAGAGTATATTTTCACTTTAATCATAACATATCTTTGATAAGTACTGGGGCTAAGATCCCTGCTGATTATTAATTAACCTTATGTGTATTGACTGTGTTCTCAGGGCTTTGCCATACATGATCTCTTTTAATCCTCAAAGCACTCAAGTTTTCTAACTCCAGTTTCTGTGCTTACACCTTCAAATAATTCGGTAAATCAAACATAAGTTACTAACAGCAGAATGTGGGAGCTAAAAAAATAATACTTTTCCTTCTACTTTCTAAGTTCTTTAGCTGGACTAATAATCAAACTAATAGAGACAGATTAACAGGAGAAAATCAAATTTGTAATGTGTATGCACAGAATCTACACTAATAAAAGAGAAACATGGTAATTGGCGTACGACCGCTACCCTTTTCATTGGCTAATCAGTGAGTATATGCAAATTAACTGTCAGCCAAGATGGCAGC
>NW_005371516.1:322264-385035 GCF_000412655.1 Myotis brandtii
GGGGGTGGGGGACCCCCCTCCCCCCTCCCCCCGAGTGCACAAATTTTTGTGCACCGGGCCTCTAGTATTCATATAAGCATGAAAATTCCAAAGACAGTGAGGCAAAATTGGGTATATATGACATTTTGGACAAAGGAGAGAAAGGAGGGATGTAGTTTTAGATTTTAGAAGTGAAAATGCGCAATTTGCAGGTAATTGAGGGAGAGCCTGCAAGTAAATTTTTGCTAGGCAACCCCAAAACAATGAGATATGTGTGTGGGGGTGAGTGTGTGTGGGGGGGGGGAGGTAACTTAGTAAACATGCCCCTGCTAGATGTCCTTCCACCCACCATATTGAATTCAAATTAGACTAAGGTGAATATGCTAAGATTTCTTTCACGGTTTTTCTAACAAGTCTCTTGGGCAGAAAAGGTGGGAGGGTCAAACATTCTTTCTGAGACTTACGTTTCTTAATAACCAGCTTAAAATCAATATCCCAAAAGGCACAGATTTGGGGGTGGCAAAACTTTGGTTCCCTTTAAGGACTACCAGTAAAAGAAATCTATTATCAATTGTATTATTTTGTTATTTGTAATCAAAGGAAAGCAAATAAATAGCACTCTGGAAGCATTTTTTTCTCCTTGGACAAAAGTCCACTTCCTGTCTTTGGCATATATTTAATTTCAACAACTCTGTGGTCACAATGCAGTAATGGAAATAAAATAAGAGTTTTTCAACTCTAAGAGTCTACGACTTAGGGAATGAAGATTATTTGAAGCCAACTAGTTTTGTGTGTGTGTGTGTGTGTGTGTGTTTGTGTGTATGTTTAACAGCTCATCCCAATGAATTGCATGCACAATGAATCAATTATACTATTTAACTTAGTTATTTATTTCCAGGATTAAACTACACAACATTTCTCCTTAGTCATTAACATTGTAGAAGATCACCTACCATGAATTCAACCACAAGCTGACACCTCAAACCTCCTGACTCTTAGTAAAAGACTTATCCATCTTGGCTGTTTCTAACTAGACTGAGAGAAGATTGATAACTTGATTTTTTAATGTAATTTAATCCACAATCAACTATTCAATGACATCTTTTCAGCAGGTTTTACTGTTATTGTCGTAACTAGCTAGGTTATGAATATTAGTAGTAGGAAGAGAGCAAAGGGAAGGCTAGACATTATAAGCATAGTCACCTGGGTAGCTTCACCTGGAGGCTACAACTTCACAGTCCCCAGGGAACCACACTGGTCCATCCTCTGCAGATCACTGGGGGAAGGGACTGAAAGAAGGGGGAGGTGGGCACACTGGCAGTGGAGATGGGAATCAGAAGGTGGAAATCAGAGAAATAACAAGAGCGTGGGCAGCTGGGAAAAATTCTGGACACCCTAGTTCAGTGGTTGGCAAACTGCGGCTTGGGAGCCACATGCGGCTCTTTGGCCCCTTGAGTGTGGCCACGAAGTTTCAATTGCACTGTACGTGCGCGTCCGCACGTGGTATTTTGTGGAAGAGCCACACTCGAGGGGCTGCAGTTTGCCGACCACTGGTATAGTTGAATGAACATGGAGATAAAATGAGGCTGCTGAGTCAAAATGAAATCATGTTGTTAATGAAATTAGGAAGAATAGGAGAAGCACGTTTGGATGGAATGATGAGACTGTTTGAGCATGCTGAACTTGACCTTGACAGGACCAATTAGGTAGCTGTTGCAAGTTTGAATCCAGAGATTGCCTAGCCAGGTAAGAGCTAGCGTGATGGGAGTGAGCACTTGCCTCAGGCACAATATTTAAGGGAGATGGCAAAATAAATAAATAAATAAATAAATCAGTAATTAAAATCAATAATATTTTAATGCAATATGTTTTAAAATATCAAAATTAATGCCAAAATGATAAACCAAATATCAAAAGTTTAAGTAAAGGGAGATCAGTATTTCCTTTAAGGCCTCAGCTTTCAACATGGTCCCGTGAAGCACTATTAACAATACTGCCTTTATTTGAAAATTTGGTATTTTTATCATGATTTTTCACATTAATTTAAAATTTTTAAAATACTACCTCAAAATAGTATTGATCTTGATTACTGAACTTTTTTGGTGCATTCTAGGCATTTGCCTCTGACCTTGTCTAAGTGAGAGGGAATTTCACTTACCTATACCAAAGTTTTCTTTTTATTTCTTCACTAAAAGGAACGGAATTATCACTAAAACTGAAATTGAACTAAGTTAATAACTCTATCTTAAATCCAGAGCTCCAGTTCTCATAATTTTTTTCCCTAGAGAAAACAACAAAAAAATGATTTCCACTTTACAGATAAGGAAATCAAGTCATACAATGAATGACTCAGAACAAAGTTTAAACTTCTTGGTGTTGCATTAGACACACTAGATCAGAAGCCTCTCTAGGAACAAGCTGGAAGAAAATAAAAATATCACGTGTACTTATGTGAATAAAACTTGTCCAAATAATGTGGACTGAAAGAGTAAGTTTTTGCAAACAGCATGCGCTTTTGCATTAAACAGAGAGCTTGAATTCCTCTTTGGCCACTCACCAGCCGAGTGACCTCTGACACGTTCCAAAGCCTCAGTTTCTTCATCTGTAAAAGGAGCCGGACACACCTGCCCTTCATTGTCTGGGTGAGGAGGGAAAAAGAGAATGTAGCTAGTGATATTTATCAACCGGGATCACAACCTATAACAGATAACACACACAAAACAGGAAAATTCCAGATTTTTTTTTTTTAAAGTGGCAGGAAATAGAGATAAACATTATTGTACATCTTGTACTTTTGATTTTTTTTTACTGTGGTCACATAATATCTATTAAACTACTAAAGAAATAAGTGAATCATTGTTAGTGACTTTCAGAGACCTGTAATTTGGGAAATAATAACAGGAAAGGTACATGCATAAAAATCATCTTTCTTACTCTACATGGTGAGCGATTTGCTTTTGAAATAACAGTAAACTCCTTTGCCATTTCAGCTTCAGTTAAATGATTGCAAAATACATAGTAAACTTCCATCTATATTTTACAGTGCTTCGCCTGTGCTGGAGACACAAAAACTGTAGGGGGAAAAGGAGAACATTTTTGAAGCCAGATAACAGGTAACTGGCAAGTCAGGCCCAGCACAATGTCACAGCCACACACAGCTCGCCTGAGAGCACCCCAAGAGCACGATACCTCTTATTTTCAGCAACTGTCTTGACCCAAGGAGGCCAAGAGCTTAACCGCAGCTCTTGAACCCCCTGGGGATTACAGAGCTCTGTCCCTGGGGTAAGACCCCCAGCCTTCCAGGTTTTCATCCTTCTCAAACCTGGCGTGCTGGTTTTCAAGGCATATTCGAACTGGACAGGTCAAGACAGAGAGCAACTTCAGCCATCAAATATGGAGCGAGTGACCAAGGAAATGAGGGCGTCGGTTATTAAGATGATTGTTACCTGGACAGCCAATTTTTTCAAAAACGATGTGCCATCTAGTTAATCTCCTGCATCTGTTGCCTGGCTCGGAGGAGGCGTTTCTATAACCTGCCTCTGGATTTCATCCCATTTCCCTCCTCCCCGGGAAAGGCTTTGGAGTTGTGGAGAAAGCACTGCGCTCCTTCTGGGAAGAGATCCTCTCCTTTGGAGCAACTGCCGCCTGGACTCTTAGCCCCTCCCGTTTGGGGCCCCGCCTCCCGCAGGGCGAACCCTATAAAATCCTGGGGAACTGGGTCCCTCCAGCCGCTCTCGGTTCAGTCCAACTTCAAGGTCAACAGGTCCTGCGCCAGGGGGGGCCTCTCCGGAGAGTAGCTCGCCAGTCATGGCCCAGGAGCTGTACCACCCGGAGTTCTCCCGGGCGGGCAAGAAGGCGGGGCTGCAGGTCTGGAGGATCGAGAAGCTGGAGCTGGTGCCGGTGCCCCGGAGCGCTTACGGCGACTTCTACGTCGGGGATGCGTACCTGGTGCTGCACACGAGCAAGGCGTGCCGCGGCTTCACCTACCGCCTGCACTTCTGGCTGGGTAAGGGTCGCGGGTGCCCGACCCGGACGCCCCAGGTTCGGGAGGGGCGAGGCCGCGGGGAGCTGAGACTCCCCTGCTGCGAGGAAGGAGGGTGCGTTTGGGCGCGACCTGAGGACCTGGCTTCAGTTGCGCCCCCGCGGGGCCGCGCCTTTGGGGCTGGCCACCTTCTCCCAGCTGCAAACCCTGGGCTCGGCGAAGTCGGGAGCACTCTTATCCCACTGACTTTGACCTTTGCCGGGTCCATCTCCCGGGTTTGAGGCTGGTTCCGCCCTCTTTCACCTTCCAGCTCCAAACCCCACTGCCTGGCAGAGCCGCTGCTGGGCACACCCACCTGGGCACTAGCCAAGTCGCGCTCACCTGCGGACAAGTTCAGTCCTGGTTTCCCTCTCGGGGAGGAGATGAAGTCAAACAACTCTGTGGCATCCCCCGCAGCTGGCGAGAGGTTTTATTTTGTTGGTTAATTAATTATCCCCACCCCCCACCCCCCGCGTATTTCTCTACTAATTGCGGTGATTCCTGTTTGGCTGCTTTAAGTCAGGATCATCCCCTCCACCACGCGGCTGGCAAGTGTGGCTAACATTCCTGTTTATGATGCTGGCCAAGTTGGATAGAAGCAGGAAATAAATAATGAAACAAGTAATGCAGATATTGTCCTATAAATAGCGTCATATGGCCTATTTATGTATTTACAGGAGCTTCTTTATTATAATTATTTTAAAATTTATTATTTATCTACTTGAACAAGGACACTCTGGAACAAATCGGCTCCTTCAGCGGTAATTATTTTGGGCTGCACTCACGCCAGACTCTCAGGACACTGGGCCTTGTGTGTTCTACTTTCTCCACCTTCTACTTTTACTCGTAAACATCCTGAATGTCCTGCCTCTCCCCGTGAGCTCCTGCGCCAGTGGGCACACCCCATCTACTAGTAACAACGTGCCGATTATCTGAGCCTCACTGACTCCTTTTTAAACTAGCTTGCCTCCCGGGGACTTGTGTTTCTTATTTTTAGTTTTATTCCTGAGCTTATGGGAAAACCACACACACATACACGTTCTGAAACTCTGAAAGCCATTATTTTTACTTCTAACATTTGAAAATTTTAAGAAAGAAAATGGTTGAAAACATTGAGAAGTGATGTTCTCAATGTTAGTCAACACGTGGAGCGGATACACAAATGTCTATGGGAGAAAGGACTGTTTTCATTATAGCATTTGATATTAAAATGTGGTGCTGGCTTGAGGATGCTGAAGCTGAGTCCCAGACGCATTTTGATTTCCCATTGTAATGTTACTATTCCTCATAGACAGTGGTCTATTCTATGTTTTGTACAAAAACAAAAACAAAACACTGAAACCCTAACATATAACCATGTTCATGAGTGAATAATGCCAATAGAATTAATAATGTCCTCACCTTGGTCTTTCTATCCAGAACTTGTATTTGAAATGAATAAAAGTGTCTGAAATGCTACATTTGCCACATTGGTGAATTGAAATGTGAAAGAACTTCATTTCTGGCTATAAATAACAGTTAACTTTGTTAGAGGGATGCAAGAGTTCTTTGAATACAGTTTTTTTTTAAATTCTATAGGTTCCTTCTTACCCATATAAGATCTTCAAGTACTATATCTTCTAAGGTTTACACAGAATCACTATTAATTATTAACTCTTAATTATTCACTTAGTGCTCACCAAGTTTAAAAAATTTAATAGAAAATGCTTTGGGCAGAAACATTTTATGATCTTAAAGATCTGCTGAAACTGAAGTTAATAGTGTGTTAATTAATAAGTTAATTTCTTCAGTAATTATTTATTGTGCCCAGCATTACATAATACATTTTTGCATATTAATTATTTTTGAAACTTCCCTGAAAATTTATAATCTCAGAGGTGCAATAAAACAAAACATGATATAAGACAGTAACGTGTGATAAGCACTGTGAAAGGACACTCAGTGTCTGTGGTGAGGGGGAAGCAGAAAAGCCTTTGCAGAAAAAAGGAAAATGAGGGTAACTGGGAGGGATCTTGTATCCAGAGAAGATCATGGGGAACATGGAAAAGTTTAGAGTAAAAGAGCCGACAGGCCTTTAAATGGAGTTGTTCATCAGCTCTTCCTACTTCTGTTCTCTAAAGCAAGCTGGATTTCATCTGGTAATATTTCCCTCTAAGACCTAAATCTGGATGAATTCATGCGGATTAATAAAACAGATTGAGAGTAAGTTCTGAAAGGAAGAGCTGAAAGTTCAAGGAAAAAGAAAGTTTGACTAAAGGAAATCAGTTGGAAGGAAGGTGAAAGAGAGTGAGGTTAAAATCACACTGGGGTGGAAAAAGGTGCACAGGGTAGAAATGAAGAAACAGGTCAAGTAAGAGGGAAAAAAGGAGGAAAAGGAGAAGTGGGACATCAAATAGGAGAATGGAGTCATCTTGCCTGGTCTCTCCCTCAGTGTCTTTCTATAACACCCTTGCACGTCTCAGATTATTTCATTTTTTTATGTTTGTTTACAAAGTGTAAGAATCTGTTGCGTATGACTGAAAGTGTTGCATTGGTCCTTCCTACGCATCTCAGCTTTGTACCTAGTGGTTTAAATGCACCCACCTTCTGCTTCTGGTTACTTACAGCAGCATGTCCATGAACAGGGCTACATGATAAAGCTACTATCTCTCACATCCAGATCTATGCTACCAACACTCACCCTCACCATTTCTCCTTACCAGTTTTAAACTTCACATAAATATAGTTGGGAGCAATAAACATTTATGGTATACTTAGTCTGTGCTATGCTCTATGCAAAACACTGGGGATCTAAAAAAGTGGATTACAATCTACAACTACAATACAAGTAACTTACTTATACAAGAGCCAGCAAGGATGTGAGAAACTGGGTTTTTCTCTATTGCTTGGGGGAGGTGTTAAAATGAGGGATATGATTATGGAAAGTAGTTTTGCAGTTTCTTACAAAACTAAACATGCAACTACCATATGCCCAGCAATTGGCATTCATGGACATTATATACTTCAGCAGGTGCCTGGTTAAAAAAAATTGTGGCATATCAATAATAAGAAACACTCCTCAGCAATAAAAAGGAACAAACTTTTGATACACACAGCAACTCCGATAAAGCTCAGGCAATTGTGCTGAGTAAGAGAAAAAAAGCCAAAATGTTACATACTGTATAATTTTATTTATATACCATTTTTGAAATGAAAAAATTTTGAATTTGTTGTTACAAGAGGTTCGGGTTGGGGTGAGGTCAGGGGGGTGCAGGAGGGAGGTGGGTATAGTTATAAAAGGACAACATAAGAGATTTTTTGATGATGTAATTATTCGATACTTTGACTATGATAGTGGATATATATATCTGATAAAGTTATATAGAATTAAAGGTACAAACACAAGAGTACAAGTAAAATTGGGAAGATATGAAAAAAGGTAAATGCCTTGTATCATAGTCAAATCCTGGTTGTGGTATTCTGTGCTGTACTATACTTATATACTTATACTTTAGTATATACTAAACTATAGGTTTTTTTGTTTTGTTTTGAAAGGTTAGCATTTTAAAAAATATATATTTTATTGATTTTTTACAGAGAGGAAGGAAGAGGGATAGAGAGTTAGAAATATCGATGAGAGAGAAACATCGATCAGCTGCCTCATGCACACCCCCTACTGGAGATGTGCCCGAAACCAAGGTACATGCCCTTGACTGGAATCGAACCTGGGACCCTTCAGTCCGCAGGCCAATGCTCTATCCACTGAGCCAAACTGGTTATGGCTATACTATAGTTTTACAAAATGTTAGCATTGGGGGAAATGTGGCCTGCTGATCTGTATGTCTGTTTTTCCACCAATATCACACTGTCTTGATTACTGTAACTGCATAGTGGACACTATTATCAGATAGAGTTATTTTTCCTAGCTTAGTTTTCTTTGTCAAGATTCTTTTAGCTATTCTAGGGCCTATGTCCTTTCATATAAATTTTATAATCAACTCATATAATCTATCATAAACCTTGCTGGGATTTTGCTAGGAATAGCATTAAGCCTACAGATCAATTTGGAGAAAATTGACATCTTTATTATATTGATTCTTACAATGCATGACACTATGTCTTTATGTTTATTAAGGTCTTTCATTCTTTTCATTATCATTTTGTAATTTTAGCATATAGATTATTTACCTATTTAATATACACCTTAGTTTCTTTGGATTGATCGTAAATGGCATGGTGCTTTTAATTTCAATTTTTCATGTTTGTGGTTTCTATATAAAAATGAGACTGCCTTTTGTTATCAATTAATTTTTATCTTGCTGAATGCACTTATTCTGGGAGGTTTTCTAAATTGTTTTGTAGATATCTTAAAATTTTCTGTATAGATAATCCTCTTATTTATAAATAGAAACATTTATTTCTTCTTTTTCAGTCTGTTTGCTTTTCTCTTTCTACCTTATTGCAGTGGTTAGAACTTCTTGTATAATGTTGAGTAAGAGTAATGAAAGTAGACAACCTTGCCTTGCTCCCAATCTCACGGGAAAATATTCAGTTTTTCACCATTAAAAATTATGTTAGCTGTACACTTTTAATTGATGCTATTTATCAAATTGAGGATGTTCCCCAGTATTCCTAACTTGGCAAGAGTTTTTTTGTTACTCATGAATGGTTTTTTGATTAACCTACTTATTAAGCCTCCTTTTTAAATCTATGTTTTACATATAAAGTCACATCCCCCAAACAATTTAAAGAAGCTTACAGCACATATACAATAATGTAACATGATATAAAATAACAACACAAAACAACATAAATCAGTAAAATTAGCAAAGGGAAAATAAATGAAGTGAAGTTCATAAGTTTCTGAATACTTGATAGGATTTCATCATGATACAACTGAATTTGATTTTGGTTTTCACATTCAAAGACTGCTATTGGCTTTATTAAAGATCTTCCAACCTCTGGCTCATTTATACTGCTTTTCCCTGGCCTTTCACAATACATAACATCAACAAGTGGTAGTATAATTTGATTAACTTACTTCTAGTCTATTTAATTAGTTGCATGCCTGTCCATTTACATCTACCTAAAGAGACTTGGGTTTCAACTTGTACAAGTAAGGATGTTTAAGTCAAACACATCATCTTTAATGACTTGGTATTAATCTTGATTTAAGTTTTCCTCTTAAAGCATCACTGTACAAATCTATATCTATGCCTCTATTAGTATTCTCATTTATGGATGGGAAAGTGGGCTTAAGAATGACACTGCAGTCCTTTTGAACTGCAAAATTACAGGGATGTTTTTTCATGTGTTACCTAATTTCCTTTGACCACAACACATTCACAAAATTTATATAATGTCAAATACACCTCTAGCTACTGATTTTTTACTGAGAAGATCCATACTACACAGGTCCCCTTTGAGAGTAAGAGGAATTGTAAAGAAATCCAATCCAGTTTTTTCTTCAATATAGCTGATTGATTTTCTTTCTTCAACTTTGGTGAATATTCTCAACTGGGGTTTCAGGTGAACTATTGTTACAGCTTCTAAACTTTTATGTATCAATTATTCATGAAGGAAAATGACATGTCCCTATTACCATAAAATTGTACTGCTAATGAGAGTCTAAGTATTAAAAAAATCTTGTAGTGTAGTTTCTAAGAGCCTGGGCTTCAGAATCACAGAAAATGGGCTCTGGGTGCTGTTCTACCAAAGGTCAACTTTATGACCTCAGGGAAGGTGCTTGGCATTTCCAGGCCTCCCATTCCACTGTTATAACTTGGTAGGACATAGTCTCTGCTGCGTGGGGTTGCTTAGAGATTAAATGAGATCATCCATGTAAAACACTCACAAGGTGTCTGGCCCATAGCCAAGGTATTATAAATGTATAAAAGTTATTACTATTTCTACAATCATTTAAACTTTCACACAGCTCAGATGTAGTAAGTCTTTTAGAAAACTTGAGTTCCTGGCTCTGATTTTCATGTACATAAAGACGCTGGTTCTTAAGAATTGGTGTTTCTACCTCAGTGAAGTTGCCTGGATGGGATCTGTATTAAGGTTGTAAAAATTAAATGTGTTGTGTGTTAAATTCCTGTTGATAGTAATAGAGACATTGACATTCAATGAGTGTTAGCATGCTAGTGTTTACTGTCCCTTCTTCTGAGAATATTATGCCATTAAGATAGTGAAGTGGGGATAATGGGACTAAAAAATAAGGGTAAGGCCAAGCTACATTCATTTCCCATTCTAACCACTTTCTTTTCTGATGCTGTTTAGCTCTGGCCTCTGATGTGCATATTCCTTACAAATACTAACATATTGACATGTTAGATGCCTAAAGATTGATGCTAATAAAGGCTAAAACAATTGTAAAATATTTTCAGAGCCTGATTTTATTGATCAAATGAATCTGAATCCTAATAGAATATATGGATATGTCTTCCTGAGCATATTTAGACAGTGGTGTTTTGTTTTTTAATTTTAAAAATAATTGGAAAGCAGAAACAAAACATTATTTTAGTTATTAACAATATTAACAACATAATATTTTTAGAAGATTGTTCTGTTGAAGATGATTTGTTTTATTGATATATAATTCAAAGAAAATTTCTGAGGTTTATATATATATAATCAGAATCTCTGCCATAATTCTTTCCCTTGCTTGATAAGTGAGGCGCTATCATTTGCCATTTCAGGAAGGGAGTGTTCTCAAGATGAAAGTACAGCAGCTGCCATCTTTACTGTGCAGATGGATGACTATTTGGGTGGCAAACCAGTGCAGAATAGAGAACTTCAAGGCTATGAATCTACTGATTTTGTTGGCTATTTCAAAGGAGGTCTGAAATATAAGGTAAGCTGCTCTCTCAAACAGTTTCTGTAATGACCTCCTTTCTCTTCCTATTCATGCACACCTCTTGTCTTCATAGAATGAAAGTACACTGAGGGCAGACATTTTTATGTTTTGTTTTTGTTTTAATCTGTTTTGTTCACTGATAGATCATCAGTACCTCCTGGACACATAGGAAGTGCCCAATAAATGTTTGTGGAATGTATAGGGCAGTATGTTAACTACTCTGATTTGATTTTATTGAATAGATTGATTTTTCATAAAGTTAAGAGCTTTCAGTTATGTTGTCACAAGGAATTATTGAAATGAAAATTACTTCAATAAATAAATATTGGTAAATTGAGTACTAACAGTTTGTTTTTGATATTCTGAAAAATCTCTGAATTTGCTGCAAATAACCCATTATCTGGGAATTTCAGTTGTTCTAGAATATCTTAATACAGTATAACAATTGTAACTTTACTTAATACAAAAAAGTATACACACATTTCCTACATAGTGTGGTGACCTTGGAAATGAAATAAATGAAATCATTGAGTTGAACATGTGTGGTTCCAGTCCACAAATTCAAATGCATACACTGACACATACACACATGTACACACAGTTTATGTGTGTTGGCCTGAAAATCATCAAATGGTTTTATTTTTTAAAACGAACAAACAATAAAACCTGTTAAGTATGTCTGTCTCTATAAGGCCATTTGCAGTAAAAGATGGCTTTTGGGGGAAATCTCCCAGTGACCTTTCTTTGCAGGCTGGCCATCCTTCACCATCCCCTCCAGCCCTAGGAGTGTTCAGACAAAGTGTGAGGTATACCCTCCCTAGACAAACATTTTAGAAACAGTCCTTTTCAAAATCAAACATGCTCCAATAGGTGTTCTGCAGACCCCTCAACTCCTCTCAAGCATATTAGCCTCGTGAAGACCTCAGACCTCAGAGATAAACTAGAATCCTGAATATATACTAAATTTGCCTACTATGATGCCAGGGTTTCTTTTTGCTCTTACCTGATCAGAGACTTGGTTGAATATTTTGTGATGTCATTTAGATCAGGACAAAACACAAGTTCCTATATCTCTCTTGAAATCATTTTTCCACTCTAGGATGTCAGCCACTCTAAGTATAGAACTTATTACCTCTCATTTTATTTAATTCACATGAATTCCTAGCTTATGTCAAATGATCCCCAAAACCTTTCCTTATGTGAGTGAACCCAACATTTTGAAAAAGCTGTTTCTTATAGTTACTAAAAGCATGCTGTGCCATTAAACTGGTCATGAACGCATTTCTGCCACATAGAACTGGTTTGCCTCAGGGCAAGTGTGTAAGCTTTCTGGGCTCAGTTTTCTCAAATGTGCAATGGGTATAACAACAGCTTTCACTATAAGTGTTGTGAGGATTAAGGATTTAATTCATAATACAATACCTATAGTACATACACAATCAGTAGGAACTTACCTTATTAGTAATTTTTCTGGCTATTTGTAGGACTTCTGAAATCAACCTCTGGATACATATATTTAAAAGTGGACACGATCGAAGTAACTTTACAGTTATTGGATAATTATATTCTAATTGCCAGCATTAAAACCACTACGAATCAGCATTTTCTTAGAAAGAGGGTATTTGCAAATGGAGGTCAAATTTATCAGCAAAAAAAAAAAAAAAATTAGTTCACTGTCTTATCAGTAGTGACATTGAGCAGATGATGTGTTGCTGTTGCAACAATACTTGATAGGAAATGTAGAAGCAGAGATAATTTACTACCCAGAATAGCAAAGATTATTATGCTATACTTAATTTTCATGAATATTATCTCACTTAATTTAAATAACAGCCCTGTGGTGCAGTTCTATCATTATCACACTATTACAATAAATAAATGGAAGCTTAGAGAGACTGTGTAACTTGCCAAGGCCTAGTATGTAAGTGGGTGACTATTTGACTCCAGTGCCCAAGCTGGTACTCATACTGGGATACTCTCAACATTCAGCTAGAAAATATGAAGACCATCTTCTCATGTCATTTCATTGACTTGAGGTTTTTCCTCTGTGAGGCGTTTTATGGGGTTGGAAGGGGTTATAGAAGACAATTACCACCACTCCCTCATATTAAATCTTCTGTTAATCACACCTTTCCCAAGAAGACCCAGCCCTTAGCCATAATTGTGATTAAAAACCATCTGACATCTGTCAGTCAGAAAAAGTGTATTTATGGCACCATAGATTTAGAGGACTTTGTTGAATGAAAACATCCACTTTGTTTTCCTTCTGTGGAATAGGTAGAAAGAGGAAGGGAGTTTATAGGGTTGATTCAAACAATATTCACAGAACTATTTGCTGTCTGATACAGACATATGTAAAACGTAGTTTTTCTTTTGTGCTTTTTTGACATTAAATAGTAGAGACAAAATTAGTTTTAAAATACTGTTAAATGTTCATGGACTATATATCATTCTGATGATTCATCATATGAAATTAGCCTAAATGTTATATATGTATCCTCAGTCTAGTCTATATATTTTTTAAGTTTATCTTTATTGTTGAAAGTATTATAGATGTCTCCTTTTTCCCCCCAGTGACTCTTCCCCCTCCCCCCCCAGGCCTTCATCACACTATTGTCTGTGTCCATGGGTTATGCATATAAGTTCTTTGGTTAATCTTTCCCCCCCATCAGTCTGTTCCATGCTTCTATGTCTCTGGATCTATTTTGTTCATCAGTTTATTTTGTTCATTAGATTCCACATATAAGTGAGATCATGTGATACTTGTCTTTTGCCAACTAGCTTATTTTGCTTAGCATAATACTCTCCAGGTCCCTCCATGCTATCTCAAAGGGCAAGAGATTCTTCTTTATAGCTGCATGGTATTCCATTGTGTAAATGTACCACAGCTTTTTTATCCACTCATCTACTAAAGGACACTTGGACTGTTTCCAGATCTTAGCTATTATAAATTGTGCTGCTATGAACATCAGGGTGCATATATCCTTTCTGATTGGTGTTACTGGCTTCTTAGGATACATTCCTAGAAATGGGATCACTGGGTCAAATGGCAGTTTCACTTTTTAATTTTTTGAGAAAACTCCATACTGTTTTCCATTTTATAACTTTTTTTCAGATCACTGTGTTTTTTATACTATTTTTTATTGGATTATAATGTACTTATTGAAAAAAATAGGAGCAGCCCATACCTGGCCAGCACTTAACTCCCCTTCTCTCTCCTCATGCTGTGACAGTCGGCACTTTGGGGGTGCCACATTCTCTGGGTGCTCTTCATCTGTACTTGTGACCTCTGACTCTCCTCCAACCTCCTGTTGCTTTTTTCCTTGAAATCCTTGTCTACCTTCTCACTCCATGACTTGGGAATAATTGGTTTCCAAAGGACAAGAGCTACAGTTTCTTTTCTTTTTCTTTTTTTTTTCTGTAGCAGGTTTTATACTCTGAAGTTCCTCAGAAAATATTTGCAATGTTGATATAGGAAGGACAGAGCCTAACTTAAAAAGAAATTGTTGATTTGCTAAGGAATTCTCTTCTTATTTAATTTTTCACATGCTCCGAGGTGGCTATTTTCTCTTGGCATGGTAGGCTGTTTTGGCACAAGCACCTGTAGTTCCATACGTGACTATGTCTAGTTCAAAGCCTCATCTGTTGTGTTTTGTTTTCTGCCCCCTCCCACTGATCAGGCTGGAGGTGTGGCATCTGGACTAAATCACGTTCTCACCAACGACCTGACTGCCCAGAGGCTTCTGCACGTGAAGGGTCGGAGAGTGGTCAGGGCCACGGAAGTTCCCCTGAGCTGGCACAGTTTCAACCAGGGCGACTGCTTCATCATTGACCTTGGCACTGTAAGTTTCATCTGCACCTGTTGACATCAAAAGTAAAGTAAATTGCCTTCAGATCAAAGCCATGTACGTGTCACAAAACATAGTCACTTTTTCTACACCCTGAAAAGAGGTCATGCTTATGTGAGATGCAATGGTATCATATGAGTAACTGGCTAGTATTTAAATGACACAACGTGGACTTCAAAGTTTTTATTTTCTTTGATAGGTTTAGAATGGCATAGTGATTTAGTTCTTCCTACCATAGAACAGAAATTGAATGATTTTTTTACATTTGCCCTTCTCTCTGAACAGAACTTCCTCTAATTATTTTTGTTCTTAATTGTTTATAGGAAAACATTGCTTGAGGGGAAAAGTGATTCCCCCAGAGAGCAAAGGTTCTAGAGTTTTAAATAGACATAATATGAGTCTAAGCAGTGTGCCTGAAGAGTTCCGGGCAATGTCCCTTAAACACACACACATGCACCATACTACTTCACACTTTAAAAAAAATTTTTTTTTTTTATTTTAGAGAGGAAGGGAGAGGGGTGAAAGAGAATCATTGATTGGTTGCCTCCTGCATGCTCCACACTGGGGAAGTTAGCCCACAACCTGGGCTTGTGCTCTGACTGGGAATCCAACCGTGACCTTCTGGTTCATGGGTGGACCCTCAACCACTGAAACACACTGTCTGGGCTACTTCACACTTTTTAATTATCTTAGGATTATTAGAAGTACAGACACAAGTACAAATACCAAGTGTCATCTTATTTGCTCTTTGACCTTGAGCAAGTCATTAACCTCTCTGAGCCTTAACTTCCTTATTTATATTTTCATCTTGACTCTGGTTTCCAATGTCATCTTTAACCTTAGTTGGCTGTGATTCAGTCTCATCTGATACACAGTCACATCTGGAAATGGCAGTTATTATTGCAGTTTCACAAGGAGAAAATCAGCCTTGGAGGGTGTGAGAAAGTCACTTGGGTTGATACAGGATTGAGTGGTGACCTGGAATAGTATCTGGGTTTTTTTTTTTACTCCTAGTGCACATCCTTTCCACTACGCTAAGTGAACTTGATGGTATATAAAATGGTATGGCTCTATAAAGTAGTATCTTGTGCCTTGGCCGGTTTGAATCAGTGGACAGAGCATTGGTCCATAGACCGAAGGGTCCCAAGTTTGGTTCTGGACAAGGACATAACTTCAGTTGCAGGCATGATCCCCAGGGTGCATGTGGGAAGCAACCAATTGGTGGGTCTCTCCCACATCAATGTTTCTCTCTCCCTCAGTCTCCCCCTCCCTTCTACTCTCTCTTAAAAAAAAAAAAAAGAATATCTTGTAACAGTTTCAGAATCTGCTGAATTCAGAATTGAATATGTCTAATCTGACTTAGAATTCACTGATAGTACTACTATTGGTGAAATCATTTATTTTGTTGAACAAGTATGAATTGAGTTTCCACAATGGGCTAATAGTTGGGTGTGGTGGTAGATTGGCATTCTAGTAACATATGCTCTCTTCCCATAGGTCAGGCCTGCCTGTGGGAGTCTGACCCACAAATCCAGGCTCATAAAAAAGGGACAAAGTCTCTAGAATAAAGTTCAAGGCACTTCATCTGTTTAATAATAAACCATCTTTATTTTATAGTAGAGGCCCGATGCACGAAATTCATGTAAGAGTAGGCCTTCCTTCCCCCGGCTGCCGGCACCAGCTTCCCTCTGGCACCCGGGACCCGGGCTTCCCTCCAGCTGCCAGCAGGCACCCGGGACCTGGGACCCAGGCTTCCCTCGCAGGCCCAGCTTCATCTGGAAGGTCATCCGGAAGGTTGTCTGGAAGGACATCCAGTCTAATTAGCATATTATACTTTTATTATTATAGATAGTTAATTATCCTTAGTAACTTTTGAGTTGTCACCTACCCTCATTCCTGGTTAGAGGCATTTGGAATCAATTTGTTGCAGAGATACCTGAGTTTGATTATCCCTTCTGTGTGGAAGTTTCCTACACCCTAAAGGGATACGCCAGTAGGAATCAAGCCCTGGATCCCTAAGTACATTGGAACAAATACCCACATGATCTGTTTTTATATTAACTAACCTTTAATCAGTTAGTATATCGCCCAAAATTACTAAATGGTGATAAGATCTTGGAGTTGCCTTAATGCAGTGGTTCTCAACCTTCCTAATGCCGCGACCCTTTAATACATTTTCTCATGTTGTGGTGACCCCCAATTTCATTGTTACAAATTGAACATTATTAAAGCATAGTGATTAATCACAAAAACAATATATAATTATATATGTGTTTTCCGATGGTCTTAGGCGACCCCTGTGAAAGGGTCGTTCGACCCCCAAAGGGGTCGCGACCCACAGGTTGAGAACCGCTGCTTTAATGACTTTATTTTTGGGTGTGTTAGAGTAAACAAAGAAGGTATCGAGTCACATTTTTCTCTACCATAACATTATAACTTAATTATTTTGTGACCACTTTCTGCATTGACAACACAAAGGAAGCCAGTGTAGTTTCTTCACATTTGTTCGATTAGCCAGGTGTGAAAAGGTAGGCTAGACATCTAAAGCTGTCTCCCAACAAAAGCCAACTGGCCAACACTGAGGTTATGATATAACCTAAATCCTGTATCTTGACTGAGTTTGAGGGAATTCATTTTTTAAATAAATAATCACTATTATTAATATGATATGCCAGTGATGGCGAACCTTTTGAGCTCGGCATGTCAGCATTTTGAAAAACCCTAACTTAACTCTGGTGCGGTGTCACATATAGAAATTTTTTGATATTTGCAACCATAGTAAAACAAAGACTTATATTTTTGACATTATATTTTTTATATATTTAAATGTCATTTAACAAAGAAAAGTCAACCAAAAAAATGAGTTCGCGTGTCACCTCTGACACGCGTGTCATAGGTTCGCCATCACTGTGATATGCCATATACCTTAAAGACATTTACTGTGTTAGGATTTTAGACTATAGTAAATACCCTCTAGACAGGACAATGTAACCTCCTCAACCTAAAGCATGAGATTTTAAAATTATCCATTTAATCACTTTGAAAATTAATGCCATGGCCGGTTTGATTCAGTGGATAGAGCAGTGATTCCCAAAGTGGGCGCTACCGCCCCCTGGTGGGCGCTGCAGCGATCCAGGGGGGCGGTGATGGCCACAGGTGCATTTGTGTTAACTTTTTTTGTATTACCTTTCTATTCTGAGTTCAATAAATAGTTTCATAATTTCAAACTTCAATGTTTCTAATTTACACCTTTCTTTACTATATTTTACGAAAAAGGTGGGAACATTAATACATATATCTTTCTGTTTAATTGCTATTAAAATTTAAAAACAAATAATTTCCAGGGGGCGCTGAGTAATATTTTTTCTGGAAAGGGGGCGGTAGGCCAAATAAGTTTGGGAACCACTGGGATAGAGCATCTGCCTGCAGACTGAAGGGTGCTGGGTTAGATTCCCGTCAAGGGCACATATCTGGGTTTCAGGCTTGATCCCCAGTAGGGGGCGTGCAGGAGGCAGCCAATTAATTCTCTTCATCATTGATGTTTCTATATCTCCCTCTCCCTAACTCTCTGAAATCAATAAAAATATATTAAAATAAAATAAAATACATTATTTTTTTAAAAAGGAAATTGTCAACATTTTAGAGGATGATTTTGATAAGTTGTCTTATATTTAGTGTGTTTTCAGAAAATAATATGGGACATGGTTAGATCTCAGCAATTTGGAATTTACTGAATCTTTGGAAAATGCTTTTGAACCATATATTTTTATGTTGGTGAATGTATATATCATTATTTTCCCACTATTTTTAAAGATATTGGTTATTTGTAGACATTAAATAATAAAATCACATATAAGTATATTGCAACAAAACATCCATAACTATAGAATGTGAATGAATAGTAACGAAAAAGCCCATATTCTCAAAGTTTGGCATCTGGAGTTAACTCCTAGCCATTAATGGAGAATTAGATTTCACAGAGTGGTGAGCTCTGTTTCCTTGTTAACTTGTTTGGTCAGGTGTGCAGCTTTGCCCTACTCCCCATGCTATTTGTAATCTATCACCCCCCGCATTGTCAGTCATGCTGCTTTGGAAAAGCAGTCTACACTTCCTCATTCGTCAGCTGGTCTTCCACCCACGCTCCTGACTTCCCCTCCCACTCTTTCTTTGAAATGTTCTTCCTGCAGAGATGATGCCTTCTGATAAATCCCGTGGACATTTTGATCATTATCCACTTGCAGCAACTAACACACTTGATGACTCCCTTCTGCATCAGCCTCATTCTTCCCACCTTCCCCTCCCTGTCAAGCCACTCTTTCTCATTCTTCTGAATGTGGTCTGCCTACCCCCTCAAGTTGTTTTGCTTGTTTACGTTTGTTTTTTAAAGCCTCCAGTTTAAGTCATTGCCTGTTTATACATGCTTCCTGAGCAAACTTATCTTCACCCAAAGCTTCAGCTACTCACCCACAGGTAAATCTCAAATGTATAGTCTGTGAAGACCTCTGGCCTGAGCCCTGTCAGTATTTCTAACTGCCTCCCGGATGTGTTAGCTTGTGTGCATCATGAGAACCTCAAACATGACTCATCTAAACATGGAACTCATCAACTTCACTCTCTCATTCCAAAACCATTCTCCTAATTGCCCTTTCCACCACTCATTCACACCCTCAACCCCCAAATCCAGGAGTTATCCTGACAACGTCTCCCAAATGCTGCGCGTGCAATCACTATGCCTAGTCTGTGCCACCTCCTAACCGTTTCCTCAGTCCTTCCTGTCCACTTCCTCACCATGATACCCTGTGCATGGCACTTTCCCTCACATGGTCATGCTTTTGCTTTTGTGCACATTGTTCCTTTGCCTAGAATACTCTCCTGTCAGCATCACCTTTCTCTAGCAAGCATCAAATGTCATCTCATCCTTAACTTTTCAATTCAGATATTGCCTTCTTTATAATGTGTTCCCTAACCTCTACCTCTTCTCCTTCCACTGTCCCGTGTCACACCCATGTAGACTTGGGCACACCTTATCTTAACTTTCCTATCACTTGGGGACTTGCTTGTAGTACTTTCCACATTGCTTATCCCAGTGATGGCGCACCTTTTGAGCTCGGTGTGTCAGCATTTTGAAAAACCCTAACTTAACTCTGGTGCCGTGTCACATATAGAAATTTTTTGATATTTGCAACCATAGTAAAACAAAGACTTATATTTTTGATATTTATTTTATATATTTAAATGCCATTTAACAAAGAAAAATCAACCAAAAAAATGAGTTCGCGTGTCACCTTTGACACATGTGTCATAGGTTCGCCATCACTGGCCTATCCATTCACTTATTAACCTCACTCACTTAGTTTCTAGTATATGGCCCAGAACTTAAAACCACTCAACAAGTGTTTCAACAGATAGATAGCTGTCCAACACAAAGTATACAGTCTCATGTAGTTCTATGTACAATGGCGTAATTTTTTTCATCTATAAGTCAACCTAACTATATTGTCAGGATTCAAATTCCAAGGATTACAATAAAACAATCTTGCCTTATTAAGGTGAAGTTTGTTTACTATTAAAGCAATTCAAAGTTATCCCACCCATCTCCTTTCTATCCCTAAGGGTGGAATGCATGTGCAATATTATGACCTGGGGGTCGGGTTGAGAATGGAAGTGTGAGTCTGGTTTGCAGTCTTCAGGCCTCACTTCTCTCTAACTTTCATTATGGCCTAGCCATTTCATTCATTCCCAAGCTTTGGGTTTTGGCCTCTGTCCCAAGACATTTGCTGGAAAATATTCATGGCCTCACTTTGGTCTTCTGATCTGCCCCCATATCCACCACAAGACCCCTTCTAATTCTGTCAGCATCCTGCCTCCCACTCCCAGCTCAGAAGCTCTACCTTGCTTTTCCCATGCCACACTGGGCTTGTGGGGACACTGTATCACATTGCTTTTCCCATGCCACACGGGAATTGTGGGGACACTGTAGCCACATTGCTTCTCCCATGGAACACTGGGCTTGTGGTGACACTGTAGCCACATTGCTTTTCCCATGCCACACGGGAATTGTGGGGACACTTTAGGCACATTGCTTCTCCCATGGAACACGGGAATTGTGGGGACACTATACCCACATTGCTTTTCCCATGGTACACGGGAATTGTGGGGACACTGTATCACATTGCTTCTCCCATGCCACACGGGATTGTGGTGACACTGTAGCCACATTGCTTTTCCCATGGCACACTGGGCTTGTGGGGACACTATAGCCATATTGCTCCAACTAGACACTGCCCACAGTCATTTCTGTTCGTATGCTCAGGATCATGGATGAATATATGACAAATATGCTGAAGGGAAAGTGTACCAAGCTCTTTTCAAAGATTCACTGCACCTGATCAAATTCGCTAGTTATCTTGTAATCTATTGTTCTATTCTTGGGCCTGACAAACTAGTCTTACACCATTTCACAGTCACCTACTCATGGTTTCTACAATACACTCTAGGCCCTAAGGCTAAGACTAGTTCTTGATATGCAAAATTAGCTTTCTAGACTGAAAACTCACTCTTCCCCAAAAATCTTTAACAAAAGCAAGGTTCTTTTCAATGAAAACAATGTTGGCTTTCAGGCTTTAATCTCTGCTATGACTTAAAAATGCTAATTTTAAAACTAAAAAACTGAGCAAAATCTTCTTTGTTCTGGAAAATTCATCCTTACCTCAAAGTAATGCATTCCACTAGATTTGTGAGGGGAGAACCTCGAGGCAACAAGAAAAGATAATGGGAAAGATAAACCTAATATTAAATCTGTAAAATTTATGGTCAATGAGAGTAGGGGCCAATGGCATTTATTGTGTGCTTAGTATATGCTGGGTATGAGTATAAAGTTGAACCCCAGGTAGCCTTTGACAGTCGTAGGTGCTGCCAAATGGTGAGAGGCCACAGACACATACACAAGTCAGAGTATTTCACATTAGAATCATTTGGAAGAGGTTTTAAAAAAGTCTATACCTGTGATTTGATCTTTAGAAATCTGATTTTAAAGTTTTGGGGTGGGACTTTGGTGTAAGTACTTATTAAGCCCCACTTCAATATGGGAAATGTCTGAAGTTGCTGGAACATTAAGGGATTATATGTTTGATGAACCAATGAGTCATTTAAACATAGTTATGTCAACTTATGTGGCTGGCAGAATTGGTTTTTGATAAGCTGATGATAAAATTTCTTTGCTGTGCCAAATACTTTGACTTGTAGAGAGAACAAGATTTCATCTACTCTCACTGTCACTATGAAAAGAACCCTCCAACATTGTTCCCGGTCCCAGTAGGTGCCATCACCACCAGCAACTAAACTAGAATTGTCCAAATCACTTACCCCTTTTCCTGTCCTCCAGTACATGTCCAAAGAGCATGGTTGACCAGTTCTGCAAGGTTTAGCCTACTGAATACCCCGGGATTCTTCTCTTCTCTCCGTCACCACGGCTCTGCCCTAGTTCACATACAGTTGATTCCCTTCTGGTCATCAAGACATCTGTGGCCCTGCATACTCACTCTATTCATCTTCCGTCCTTCAGTCAGAGGCATTTAAAAAACACACATATATGCCATTGATGGGGATTGAGTTGGCTTGGCTTTGAACAATAGAATAGGATATATATTGCTTATCCAAAAACAAAAACCATGTTTTAAAGTTTTTAAATTAAAAAAAAGGTAGATTGAAGACATAGCATAAACCATCATTATATTTTAAGCTATGTTTAGAGAGCTTCCAGCCTAGCAGGATATCAAATGAATTTCTATATTTGTTTAACTAGGTCTAAGGGAAAACTAAACACAGTAAAAAAATAAAGCCAATAGAAACAAGGAAGAGGACAAGGTATGGTCCCCTTTTATAAAATTTTAGATGGATTTAGATTAAGTAACTTAGAAAGGATGAAAGGGTAGCTAGTCTGTGCTGAATTCTTTGCACATGTTATGAGTCACCATCACATTGGCTGTCTGGGGTGTTCGTTAAAGTTAGCTTCTGAAATCTTGCTTCCCTTTAAGGGCATCGCTGAGCATTGTTTTATTTCTGCTCTTATTTCCTGTCCCCCAAATGAAGTTTGGCTGCACTTTGGTGTTTTACTGGTTAACCCTGACTACATAGTTTACAGGAAATTTTAGAAACTTCTAATTTACCCCCAATATGGTTGTTTCTATAAATATCACTCACTTGCTTTTTTTTTTCTTGTTACTAGTGGGCCAAATTAATTGCCAGTAACAGATATTGTCTTTACTCTCTATTTCTTCCTTTTCTAATAACCCAGAGCAATTTTGTTTCCGTTAAAAGTTTGTATATTAAGAGTTAACTACATAGTTCAATAAACTTCTACTAGATAGTGTTCATGGGCTAGATGTACATCAACACATTTTGGCCAGAATTTAAGTGAACTTCATTCTGAATTGAGTGGATATTTCATGTTTACAGGAAGTTTATATGTCACTTATCCAAAGAAATATAACATTTAATGTTGAGTTGTTAAAGTCTTTAGGATCTTAGAAGGTAAATAGTTGCCTCTGAAACCATGTTTGCATTATAGTTTTTCAGGTCTAGTATGCTTAAATCAGGTTTATGAAAAAGGCATTTCTTCTAAATCCCAGCCAAATATTATAAATAAAACAATTTAAGTTGTAATGAAAACATTTTTGTAATAATACAGATCCACCTATCTCATCAGTTTAGATAGTTCTTAGCTCTATGCAGAATTTATTTTTTGCAGCCCACTCCTGGAATTATAAAAAGAAAATTCTTCAAGTACGGTGCCAGTGGAGTACAAAGCTTCCTTGTGCACAGTGGTGAAGTAGTCTTAACCAACTACCTCTAAATAGAGTAGTGTTGAGCGGTACGGTTTATTAATAGTACTACACATGTATTTCAGCACAGTAGAGCTCTGTTAAAATGAAATGTACTAAACACATTATCCACACATAGTGGAATATAAATTACTGAGTTGCTAAAATTGTTTTAGATTTTAAAGCACATTTATAGGTGCTGCTGCCATAATCGAATGAACTGTATTTGCATAAAAATTAATTAGCATTAAATGAAAAGGGTGTTTTAATTAATATGACTATTTAACCAGTTCCGGCTTTTAGCAGTATATAATTAGAATCCATATTTTATTGCATTTCTTGTCAGAATTAACCATTGAAAATTAAGTCTAGTAAATAAGATGTCACATTTATAAAAATAGGAGCACAGAGTAAGGTGTAAGCATAACAGAGAACATTCATTTTTGTGCTCAATAGGAAATGTTCTATAACACTTTTTTTAGTGATTCAGTCATCTTTGAGTTAAAGAGAAAACTTCACTCTTAAAGTTTTATTATTTTTATGGGTATTTCATAGGCCTGTTTTTGCTATTTTAAAGGTCAAAATTATAGTCTCTAAGAAATGATGAGGAATATTTAGTACAACTAAATTTCTCTGTGAATCAATACTGCACATAAAAACTCCCAACCAAAAGTAATAAATACAAAATATTTTGGGATCCATAGGATATTGTAAAATTCAACATTAAATGATAATTATGTTTGTAAAATTATCATTATCTACAATTCACTTTTAAACACATTTCTCAAGCTTCAATAATGCCTTGCAGTTGCTAATAAAATTTTGTATGATTTTATATAATCTCTTTGAAGTAGGGGAGAGGTCATTATATGACTAAGGTAGGGAGGACAAACCTGTGTTAGATGGTTGTATAAACACAAAGCAACTCAGTAATGAAAGTTGCTAGTAAGCCTGAGAAATTTAGAAAGCTAACTTCGGATCTACCTGCTGAATTTCACTGAAGTGTAAATATTAGAAATTTGCTTTCTCAAACCTGCTGAGAAGAAAATCATTTGCAAAATCACATGGAATGAGGTAGCAAAGAAATCAGAGCTAAGAGCCTGTACGTACTCAGGAGAGTAGCTGGCATGGCTGCATTAGATAATTAGATGTTACAGGCTCCCTGTAATTTGTGCTCCGTGCAAGGTGCTCAGGGTACCAGCAGGGGTTCTCAGCCCTGGGTGAATGCTAAAATCACTTGGGGAGGGTTCAAGAAACACACCTGAGATTACCTAAGGGTAGGGCTCAGGTATCTGTATTTTCAAAAATCATCTTCCTTCCTACCCACAGCAATCAGACAACTAAATAAAAAAAAAATAAATGGCACAAATAGAAAAGGAAGAAGTAAAACTGGCATTATTTGCAAATGAAATGATACTATTTAGAGAGAATTCCAAAGATTCCATCCAAAAAACTATTAGAACTGATAAATTGAGTAAAGTAGCAGATACAAAATAAATATTCAGAAATTGGACCCACTTTTATACACTAATAAAAAACTAACAGAGGCTGTCACAGCTGCGTGGCTTGGTTGGAGCATCATCCTATACACCAAAAGGTTGCGGGCTCAGTTCCTAGTCAGGGCACATACCTGGGTTGAGGGTTCAATCCTCGTTGGGGGCTTATAGTTTCTCTCTCTCTCTCTCTCTCTCTCATTTCAGGCAAGCAGTAAACTATTTTTGAATAAAGAAATGACTCTGGACTAGAAATGTCTTATAGCCAGAGAAAAGAGCCAATGCCTTAGAATCATGGGCACTATGTTGTTTTGCTGTTATTAATTTATTAAAAATTGCAAACATAAAGTCACATAGCCAATAAGTGGCCACCAACGTCTGTCTCCTTGACACTTATCACTATGCTAACCCCCTCTCCAAGACTGACTAGATGAAATATGTGTGGAAACTTTTGAAAACCAAATGTAGTACAAATATATTATTAGCACTAATTGTCTGCATGTCAATTTTTCCTCATTTTCCCACTTTCATCTCTCTATCCCCAACGTCTAGCTCATATTAGGCACCTAATAAATGTGACATTTTTTAAAAAAGGAAAAATACACTGACTTAGCTACTATAAAAATTGAAGGCTTTCTTTCTGCATTTATATGATTCTCCCTTTGTATTAAAACTGTGTCTTTTATTTAAAAATCTTTTTCTGCAAACACAGAAACAGAGATTATGTTTCTGTTTCTACTTGATTGGAACTATATTATTCTAGGGCTTTATTTTATCCTTGATGATATACCTTGGATAATTTTCTACGTCAGTATTGAAACATTTTCCTCAATGTTTAACCACTGAAGTCTAGTCTCCAGTATCCATGTAATATATTTATATAGCCATCTTTCCATGGATGGGAAGTTTTGTTTTGTGTGTTTCTTTGTTTTTTTGTATCCCATGTTTGACTGCTATAGAATAGATTCTTAGGAGTGAAATTTTCTGATCCAAAAGCACATATTTTTTGATATGATGCCAAACTGCTCTCAAAAAAAACCTGTGTCAGTTAATATCACCCACATAGTATGTGATAATGCCCATTCCCACGCCCCACCAGGCTGAGAGGTACTATTAAACTTCTCTTCCATATTTTAGTTAAACCACATTCAATGGAGAAAATGATACTTTATTTTTATTTCACACTTGTGTCTGTATAGCTTTTGAACACTGTATCCAAGACTAAAATATATATTTTAATATAAATGTCAGCTAATATAATATACTTAATTTATAGTATATCAAGCTGTTTCTAAATAGATATCAAGTATTTTTTCTGTGTCATAATTTATGTAAGTTTTATCCTATTATTGAACATGCAATGTCTTTCTAATGCCTCACTAATACAATCACATAGCAATGAAAACCTTTGTATATGTGGGTTTTTTTTCTCTTTATGAATAATTTATTAACATAAATTTTAGATAGTGATATTACTGGGCCAAAAGTTTTAACATTTTCATGGCTCTTGATAAGAATTGTTCAATTGCTTTACAAAAGTGTTATATCAGTTTTTATAACCATCAAGAGCATATTACTATAACAGATTCTTGACAATCCTTCTGAAATATAGTACATATATTATTTTAAATTTATGAAATCTATATAAGTTTACTTTCATAAATTGTACTTATGCAAAGAATGGTGAGATATATGTTTATATTTTCCATGTTTAAAAAAATGCTTAATTTGCCCTGGCCGATTTGGCTCAGTGGATAGAGTGTCAGCCTGCAGACTGAAGGGTCCCAGGTTCAATTCTGGTCAAGGGCACATGCCTGGGTTGTGTGCTCAATCCCCAGTAGGGGGCATGCAAGAGGCAGCCAATAAATGATGCCCTCTCATCATTGATGTTTCTATCTCTCTCTCCCTTTCCCTTCCGCTCTGAAATCAATAAAAACCATATTTTTAAAAATAAAATAAAAATGCTTAATTTATAATTCTGAGAGCAACAGAATACAGAATAAGGTATAAATTAAATATATGAAATCATGTATACCTCAACAACAGATCATTTAAAAATCTTTATTATTAAATTACTGGAATAACATTGGTTAATAACATTATATAAATTTCAGATGCACAACTTTATAATAAAACACCTGTGACCTTATATATTTTTAATTTTATTTTTTACTAGGGGCCCAGTGCACGAATTTGTGCACCTTGAAAGGAACTGTGGGCTACGAGGCTGCTGTGGGCACAGGGGCTGGTCTCGGCCCTTCTTGCGCACCCCCGCCCAGCCCCTCCCACGATGGCCCCTGGTCCCCTGTCTACCTGCAGGCCCGCCCTGCCACCACTGCTCCCACATGCTGATGGCACTGGCCCTGCTCACATCTGCTGATGGTGTGGAGTGATTGGGGCTGGTGCCAGCAGCGGGTGTGAGCGGGCGGGCACCGTCAGTGGGTGCAAGTGGCGGCTGCTGCCCCAATTGCCTCTTAGGAGCATGGGGAGGTGTAGAAGCCCTCAAAGGTAATGGGGCCGGCAACTGCCCCTTGCACCCGCTGACAGCACCGAGCGATCAGGGTTAGGGTTAGGGTTCCGGTTGTTCCGCCGTTTGGTCTATTTGCATATTAGCCTTTTATTATATAGGATACTTTTTTGTAGTTAATCACAATGTGTATTACAATAGGTCTGAATGTTCTCCACATGTCACTGAGGTAAAAAGATCTGTCTCTTTCTTTTAGGAAATTTACCAGTGGTGTGGTTCGTCATGCAACAAATATGAGCGCCTGAAGGCCAGCCAGGTGGCCATTGGCATTCGGGACAATGAAAGAAACGGAAGATCTCAACTAATTGTGGTGGAAGAAGGAAATGAGCCATCAGAGCTTATAAAGGTATTGTGACTTAGGTTGTGTTTGCAAGGTTACTACTTTTAAGGCAAGCATGTGGGACAAGGTGTGTGTGTATGTGTATGTGTATGTGTATTAGTTTTAACAGATTCTCTACTACTTAGGATCAGATTAGGTAAGAGGAGATAGAGTTATCCAAGTTATGGCACCGGGAAAGCAGAACATCAAGACTTTTCTCTCACTGTTGACATGACTATCAAAGGAAGCCTTGACCCAATCTCCTGTGATAGTTAAAGATAAATAGATAGGTAATACTTTTGAGTTTGACTATGAAAATATATTTTTGAAGAAAAAATGATATGAGATAATTGTATTGATTATAATTATCAATTATAACTAATTATTTTAATAACCACTAAACACAGATTTTCACATTAATGATGTTTTGGAAATAATTTTGATACAATGAGAAGATGCTCATGGTCTAATGCTAAGAGAAATGGCAGGGTATAAAATTTTATATATGTTATCTTAATATGTAAGCTTCTATTATAGCTATGTAATCACATATACATATATTTAAAAGAAATCTGCTGAAATATTACTAATGATACCAATATTATCTTTGACTTTGTTTGGATATGGCTGCTTGATATTTTCTTCATTTGCCCTTGTATTTTCAAACTTATTATATAATAATTGTATATTCCTTTTTATAATAATTGTATATTCCGTTTATGATCAGAAAAAAAGGCCATCTAAAAAAATAAAATTTGGGAAGGCTTACTTGGATTTCCAATAGTCAGAACGACATTGCTAATAAGTTAGACCTTGAAAGCTATTCAAAACAAATTGATCTTTAATATTCTTTTTGTTCTAGACATCTAATGACCACTTAAGTCTTCTAATTCTCATATTTGGAAGCAAAAATCTATATATAAAATGTATTTTAAATTGATTATAACCTCTTGTTTCAGTAGTTTCAAAGCTATTCTTTGATAGAAATGGACCCAGGAACAGGATTTGTCCTTACAGAGGGTGGTGGAAGCAGTGTTGCATTAACTCTCAGACTAAGCTTTTCCATGGTCATCTTAAGTCCCGAGCAAGTCCTTCAACCTCCCATTGTCTTTGGTTCCTCTTTTGTAAAATGAGGGATTAGACATAGTGGCTTCTATGGTCCCTTTCAGCTTAATACTCAGAGACAACAGAAACCGTATTGTCAGAAAAGCAGGCTGCTTTTTGTGTGCTGTCCAAGTGGTTTAGCTTTCTTATTTACCTCTCCTTTATTTTCCAGTGTCTTTTTGTAAATTCTTGGGGAATTTAACAATGTGTTAAATATTTTGAAATTTCCTATTCATGTAGCATGATACCGGGCACATTGGAGATTTTCATCAGTAGTTGTTATCTAATTGAAATAACATTATGAGAGCCATACGAAAAGAGGTCCCTTTATAAGTTTACCAGTCAAATATTTTTAATAAGTTAAAGAGCTCCAAAAATTTTCCTTTCTTTCTCTCTGTTGTATCATATTTAAATTAGTTTCTTCATTTTACTTTAAGGCAATGGCACTTAGCATGCACCCCAATCCAAAGAATCATAGTGACAAGTAGCGCATGCTGCAAGGTTATATCCTTTCAAGAGCACTATATAGCTACTCTAGCTATTTCTGTCTACTATTTATTGATAGCTTACTATGTGCCAGGCACGGTTCAAGGCAGAATTCATTTGTTGTTTATTTTAATGAATCTTTTGTTTGGATTTCTAGTATTTAATTCAGATACCCATTTTGTTCCTCATCAATTCATCCAGCGGGGGAAGTTGAAATATTATGAAGAACCCTGAGAAGTATACTAACTGTGTAGTTAACCATTTGCTGTAATAAAATAATATTTCAAATAGTCTTTCACTTTGTCACACCAAAGTTCAACATGAAGACTGTGACCTTACTGATAAGATGTCACTTTTACATGATCAGTCCAAATTAACACCACTTGGCAATCATTTCTGAATGAGGTACATTTTCTTTTGGTTTGCAGATGGAGTGAGGTAATAGTGATAGGACCTATAAATAGAATAATCCATGTATGAGACAGATGGACTGTATGAAAGGGTGGATCTTTGCCCCCACACAGTCTATATCTGACTTGATAAACTAACATAAATATCAAACCAGAATGCAGGTTTCTAATCTTTCCATTTATATTGCCCCTCATGCTTGTTATAGTATTAGCGATAATATATAATTTAAAAAATCTAACATTAAGACTATATTTTCTTTCTGCAATTGAGATCACTTTCTTCTTATCCCTTGTGCTAAGAATTAGCCAAAACTCAGATATCAAAGGGCCAGATCTCTACAATTCAGTGATTCACAATTCTTTGACATTCACTATGTAGGTTAGTTTTTACAACACGTAATAATAATTAACAGTGATATTAATTTTATATCACTTTACATGTACATCTTGTGCTAAGAAGGAGCCTAGCCCTGATATTAAAAGTTGACTCTTCAAGAGTCAACAACTCACAATTCCTTAGTATCGGTTTTGTAATTAATATTTGTTTACTATCAGGAGGAAATGTGTTCACATGTTGGAAAGAACTCTCTAAATCAAGGCCATCTGCATGGTGCTTCTAAGTCCTGTGTTTTTTTTTCAGAGCAAAGAATCACACTGTTGTGGAACTGGGTTATATTGATAGTACTTGGGCAAATGAAAAAGTGGTATTATGTTTGTAAGGGTATCCGGTGCATCACAATTTTCAGTTACATTGTTTTGGAGATAGATATAGATATAGATATAGATATAGATATAGATATAGATATAGATATAGATATAGATATAGATATAGATATAGATATAGATATAGATATAGATATAGATATAGATATAGATATAGATATAGATATAGATATAGATATAGATATAGATATAGATATAGATAGATATAGATATAGATGGATATAGATATAAAGATACAGATAATTGTGAGTGAAATTGATTGTTATACCATTTTAAATGTGGGAACAAGGTCAGAGAGTCTCTTAGTGGTGGGTCCACCCAGCGCAGATTGCCTAAGCCTACCAAATGAAGGGATTGTCAGAAAGAGGAGGGGAGATGCTCATTGTAAAGCATAGAAATTAGGAATCCCAAAGGCAAATGGCAGAAGTGTCCATTCCAACACTGACCAGGTAGAAATGTTCAAATGGGCATGAGGTCTTACAGAAAAAGGTCTAATGAGCCCCAGAAAAGGTAAATGGCCTAAAATCTTTACCTGAGATTTGCTGCGGGGCAGCTCTCAGACCACCAAAGACCATGGAAATTGTCCAGGCGAGAAGGTCCTTGAGAAGCTACGTGGACATCAGAAATGCTTGGCAGACCTGTCCTGTTGGTTAAGATGAACCAGGTTAAAACAAAGCTGATACCACCGAACACTTGAATTTATCACTGAACCAGGGCCGGAGGGCTTTAAAAAAACACAGTGCTGCCCTAACTGGTTTGGCTCAGTGGATAGATCATTGGCCTGTGGACTGAAGGGTCCAGGGTTTGATTCTGGTCAAGGGCACATGCCAGGGTTGTGGGCTTGATTCCTAGTAGGGGGCGTGCAAGAGGCAGCCTGTCAATGATTCTCTCTCATCATTGATGTTTCTGTCTCTCTCCCTCTTCCTTCCTCTCTGAAATCAATAAAAATATATTTTAAAAAATAAAAATAAAAAATAAAAAGCAAATGCTGAGTTTCTATCCGAATCTCAGGCTCAGGTCCAGACTTTTGTAGGCTTTACTCCCCAGATGGCTCCAATGGGCAACCAGTGAGAACAACTGTTCTGGCTAAATTTGTTGGCATTCTGGCTTATGTATTTTAATAACTTGTGAGCTAGCTATCGATGTTATAATAACGTGTAAGTTACCTTTCCATATGAGAGTAACTTGTGAATTAGCTTCCCATATAATAATAATTTATGAGTTAACTTTAGTGTGAGTTGTACCCTCTAAATCCAATCTCAAATATGTTGATGTTACTATAACACTGAGCTGGCTAAGTGAGGTCGCAGCTCTCCTGAGAATCACCTGTGCTTTTATTTCCCTGTTAGTTTAACAAATATTTAATCTTCCCTACTAGCAAATATTTACTTGTCTTAACACAAGTAAAAACACCTTAACAACAAGACTATTCTTCCCGTTTACAATTTATTTCTATTTACCATATGCTTGCAAACTATTGATTTTTTTTTTCATTTAGGGAAAGGAAATAAGACATAAGAATTACTGAGTAATTAAAATGTTAGCTCACAGAACCTGAGAACTTACTTTGTTTTCAGTGAAAAATAGAAGCAGAAGGCACACTAAAACGATGAAGATAAGAAGAAGGTGATGTCTCATTTTCCATAGAGAGCAGTGGAGGCTGGGGGCTTGTACAGGGATGAAATGACATGTGACTGAAGCTCTTGCTACAATGTGTGACTCAGTAGACATTTAGTAAGTGGTAACTATGACTGTGCGGCTTGTAATTAGCTGAACCAACCAAAGAATTTATTGCTCAGTCATGCTTCGGCCACACCCAGTCAGCCCAGGCAGAAGTTACACGCGGTGTTAGGTGAGGCCCCGGGGAAGGAAAGTTCAAGGCTCCCTTAAGGAACACCGAGAACATCAGCCTGGTTGGAGATGGTGTTTGGTAGAGACGCTGAGAAGCAAGGCAGGGTGGTAACATCCAGCTCTGGGAGGGCTTCGGAAGCCAGACGTAGGAGTTATGCTCTGTCAGGAAGCATTCGATTCAGAATGATCCAGAGTACAGATTCCTCGGCTTCACCCCTGCCTGTTACTTAGTTGCTGGCTGTTGAGAATCTGTATATTATCAGGTTACCCAGATGTTGCTTGAACACTGAACTTGAAGGCCACTGTTCGAGATATAAATCTTTATTTAGAAGTCCTAGTCTTGAAATATAGGAGTAAAGTGAAATAAAAGGCCAGTGTCCAGAATAGATGGAAAGACGAGGGGAGACCGAGGCAGGCGGGAGTTGACAGCAGTAGGTATAACCCATGACACGGGCGATGAGGGACTTCACTAGGGTGGGAATTAAGGAATCAGTGACTCTAAACATTATCATAAAAAAGCGGAATTTAACGATAAGTGGGCAGAAGATTCAAAGTGGAGGCAGCAAGTAGTCATAACTGACCACGTGATTTTCAGTTCGGGTGGATGGGAGACTGGAGAGTCGCTGGCACCAATGGTGAGCTGAGAATGGTGTCTTGTGGAAGGGTCAGTTCAGTTCATGTTAGAAGGTGGTGATACTTTTAAGTGGAAACTTACAGAATATCATTAACGGAAAGGAGGGCTCCACATTTGAGTGACAGGTCTTGGCTAGAACAATAGGTGAAATTTTTATGGAACATCCTCAGATAAGGCTTCTCTGTTTCCTTTCCTCTTCAAATTGTCAAAATATGTTCTTTCCCTCACAAAGGATTGCATGAGTCAAATACTGGTCACTTGAGAAACCTTAAATGAGTGTTTTAAATTTCGGCTTTACCCAATCTGCAGAGAAAAAAAGGAAAGCTGTATTTGCAACTTATTTCAAAGATCACAGTGTATGGGGTAGTTGATGAAATGGGCACATTTAATTTTCCTCTTTCTAGGCAGGACCCTTAAGGGCTGGGCAATGTGGTGGAAACTCATTTGTGTTCCCCACTGAGGTGTTTGGTTGAACAGACTCTTCCTTAGGGTTACCTAACAATATCCCCCTACCCATGGAGTTACTAGTAAACCTGTTTCTGGTAAATCCATTGGGTTCAATTCCCAACTAAGCCAGAGTCCTTTGAGAGGCTAATTAAGATCCCCGGCTGATATGGGAATTGCTGCCTGAAAATGAAAAGCTAGGGAATGCCTCAAGTCTCAGAGTCACTTGGCCCCCTGAGAGACTTACTGGTATTAGCTATGTCCTTAACACAGACTATTGATTCCAAATTCTCCTGTCTTGGTTAGAGCAGAGTTACAAAAAGGTACACGAGGAGACCTGTCACTGCTCTTCAAAGATATACATACTTCTACCAAAGTAAAACTTTTAATTGCAAGTGCTTTAATTTTTGGCTTAATCTTACTTTTAGCAAAAAAGAAAAACTATACTATAATAATTTAGTATGTATAATAATTAAAGTATTTTATTTTTTTAAAATATGTATATTTTTATTGATTTCAGAGAGGAAGGGAGAGGGAGAGAGAGTGTCTCATCAATCGGCTGTCTCCTGCACACCCCATGCTGGGGATCAAGCCTGCAACACAGGCATGAACCTTGACCAGGAATCTAACTGTGACCTCCTGGTTCCTGGGTTGATACTCAACCACTGAGCCACACCAGTTAGGCTAAATTATTTTATTGGTCATTGTATAAGCAAAAATATGGGCTTGTTCCCAAAGGAAATAAATTCTTTAATGCATTTCTAAACTCGAGTCTGTGCCTGTACTCCTGCAAGGATTAGGGTTTGTATACATTTTTATTGTCGATTGCCATTCAGCAGTTTGTATTTCACACAATATATTGTAAGAAATATTGAATATAAAATACAATGAATTTCATACCTTTTGTGCATGTTCTAAACTTAAATTTATATCAATATTGTTATAAAAATCACATTGTTTAGAATAAATTTACATTTTATTCTTGTCCTTAATATTCTATGATATTTGTATAAATAAATTAATCAGGATTTCTTATAGAGATATTTTTTGTGTGTGATTTGAGTGTACAGAAATTCAAAGCAGATTCAAGTATACTTTTTATGAAATGGGTTGCTTGAACTTTTGGATTGAATCATATATGCAACAATAAATAAATATATTAATTTGACAACTAAATTATTAAGCATCTACTATGCCCCAGGCACTTTTGTAAGTGCCAAGGATAGATTAGAAAACAAAGCATGATATGGTCATCAAGAACTTGCACTTTATGTAGCTAATAATATGTCAATAATGATAATAGTATCTTACCTCAAATAGTAATTTTGAACCAAGTTTTTGTAATAATAAATTAATTAAACCTATAGATTGCTTTTTCAAGAAGCAGAAGTCACAGAAGTAATTCTGTTGCAGAACTGAACTTAGAACTCATATTTTAATTAATTTTTAAAAAATCTTTATTGTTGTAAGTATTACAGATGTTTTTTTCCCATTGACCCCTCCGACCCTAGGCCTTCACCATACTATTGTCTGTGTCCATGGGTTATGCATATATGCATACATGTTCTTTGGTTAATCTCTTCCCACCTGTCCACCACCCCTGCCTTCCCTCTGAGATTCAGCAGTCTGTTCCATGCTTCTATTCCTGCTAATTTTTAATAATATGGACACCTCAGCTTATAAATTTGGGATTTTATTTTCTTGGAAGTTCCCATCACTAGCAAACTTAGTGTTTGTTTACTTAATGCAATTGATTGATTTGACCCATGGGAAAAGGCCAGTGTAGTATGATTGCTGAGAAATGTTTGAGCCTGGTCATTTTAATTGCACATATTTTATAATCTATGTCTTTAGAAATGCTACATGTTTTCTTTTCTTTTTTTTTTTAATTCTGCATTCTTTAATGAGAGGTCTTTATCTTATATCTGTTTACTTTTTTCCAGGTTTTAGGAAATAAGCCAGTGCTTAGCCATGGAGATGATGACGATGACACCATAGCAGACATAACTAACAGGAAAATGGCTAAACTCTATATGGTGGGTTCACTTTTAGAGTTCTGGGTTTTTTGTTTTTTGTTAATCTTCACCCAAGGATATTGATTTTCTAGAGAGAGTGGAAGGGAAGGGAAAGACAAAGAGAGAATCATCAACATGAGAAGGGCGGGGATTGAGCCTACAACTAAGGGACATGCCCTTGACTGGAATTGAACCCAAGATCCTTCAGTTCTCAGGGCAATGCTCTAACCACTGAGCATCGGCCAGGGCGAGTTCTGTTGTTTTTACTGGACTGGATGGGGGGGGACGGACACTTTGCTAAACTGATATTCAAAGAGAAATGTGTAGATAAAATCCATTGTTTGTGCTAGTTAGTATATTCATTAAAATTTCATTACTTATTTTATTAAAAACAAATAAGGGAACTCATTGCTCTAAAAATAAAAATTTGCAGTTACTGTACTAGTTTGCAGCAATGTGTTTTGATATATTACATTTAACAAAATGTATCCTCCATGGAGTAAAAATATTATGTAAGCTTTCTCATATAAACTCTGGATAAGCTATAAAATCTTCACTTTATTTTAAATATCCTGTTTAGCCATAGTGAAGGCTTTCCTTGTTACAGGAGAGCAAAGCTCTCAAATCAAGCAGCTGGAAGGAAGCAGGGCGAAAACCAGACCTGTCCTGGGGATTAGCAGACCCAGTTCCAAGTCACATCTGTGGTGCATGATGGGCTGGGTGACCTTGGGCAAGACATGACCATTCTGGGTCTTCGTTTTCTTATCTGGATAAAAGGAGAGAGAGAGATTAGGTTAGAAGATTACTCAGTTCCTTCGAACTCTATAATCTTATGATTTTATTGCTGATGAAGGTAACAAAAGCCACATGACATACCAGTTGAGGAGACTGTTCAAATGGGATCACTCACATGTTCCCTCCCCTTATAACTCCTTAAGCACATGATTGGGAGCAGATTGTCATCTCCTTACAGAATTGAATAGTTTTCTCATCTGTTAGAGGAAGGAGTTACATTTGTTGCTCTTTAAGTGACTTTCTAGCCCAGAACCACTGATTTTTAAGTGAAGATCAAAATACTAACTTGTGCATCACAACTTCCTTTTTGTAAAGGGGAAGTGGATTGCTTTCTCTCTTGATGGCAAAGGGAAATGTTGTTACCTCTTCTAAGCACACTGATAATTTTAATATAAGTCACACAGAAATATCTAAAGACTTCGTGGCTGCTTATTTTCAACAGCTGAACAAATATCTTTTATTTCGCATCATCAGATAAAATGATTCTCCCTCTTGGACAGCATTGTGGACTAAAGAAATATTTTACAATGTGAACATGTTAATCCTGCATCATGCCTCCCTCTAGTGGATTTATCATGTATTGCATACATCTAAAATATAAAGTCCACTTGAAAATGCAGTACTTTAATTTGGGATTGCTGAGTAAAGTGGGGCAGTAGAGTCAGCCAAGGGCGGTTTTTAAACATGCAGAATTTAAGCCCCATCATGGTGCTGCAAAACTCTGCCACTGAGCTAGGGAGGGACCTGGAATCTGTATTTTTATCAAGTACCCAGGTGATTGTAGCCTACACGCTGACCTTTGAAAACCAGTGACTTCTAATCTGAGCATGAATATCACTTTCAATTTTGTAAGTCCACCTTCAACTTAAAAAATGTTGTGTAGTCAATTTTCAAACTTCAGGAATCTAGATTAATAATTAATTTGTGTCAGAGGAAATTTACTTTGATAACTAATACAAAGTATACTTAAATTACAGTGCCAATATTGAGGGAAAAAATCTATAAGGATCTTTATTGTTCAGGTTACATTTGTTCCTCTTTTTTTCCCCCCCATAACTCCCCTCCTCCCACTTGGTGCACCCCCTAGTGGTCTTTGTGCGCAGACTTGTTCTAGTTAAGCCTTGATTGTTGTAGTTAAAACTAGAGGGATTTGACCACCAGGCCGACTGTACAGTGCCAATATTGAGGGAAAAAATCTATAAGGATAAACTGTAATGAAGCAATGCCTTCCTTAAAACAATCCCTGGCATTTGGTAGGCACTCAGAAAATGTTAGCTGATTAAATATTTAAGCTTCAGCTTTTTGTATGTGCACAATGACTGTAAGATTATTATCTATCTGAAAAGATTGCTGTAAAAATTCAGAAATAATCATGTTAAATTCATAGCATGGTGCCTAGTATATGAAAATCTCAACAAGCCATAGCCATTATTATTATCACCATTATTTTTTGATGTTTCAGATACAGTGTCAAAACTTAACTTTTTATGAATAGTTCTTTTATCCCAAAGAACTTTTTAAAAAGTCTTTGAGGGTATAATTGGGCTCACAGATCTTATTTGTTTGTTTTCTTTAAAACAATTTCTTTCATCAAAGTATTGTCGTTTTCATTGCATAATTTTCTCATTTCCTTGGTTAAATCTATTCCTAGCTATTTTATTGTTTTTAATACTATAGTGGATAAAATGATTTTCTTTAGATAAAAAACAAACAAAAAACCCAGCTTGGTTGAGGTATACTTTACATACCATAAAGTTCACCCATTTAAAGTGTACCATTCGGTGATTTTGTTACATTTGCAGAGTCATGCAATTATTGCCATAATCTAATGTTGGAACATTTTTATCATCCCCAAATGAGATCATAGTTTTTCTGTTAGGTTTCAGATGCCAGTGGGTCCATGAGGGTGACCCTGGTGGCAGAGGAAAACCCCTTCTCCATGGCCATGCTGCTTTCTGAGGAGTGCTTTATTTTGGACCATGGCGCTGCAAAAAAGATTTTCGTATGGAAAGGTGAGAGAGGCCATTGACTTTGTTGCTGCACTTCAGATTTATAGATATTTCTTAATTAGTGTAAAGAATTAAAAACAACACCCTACCTTTCTGATCTATAAATAGCTCCATTAGTGTAAAGAAAGCATCTTTTCTGATTTAAAAAAACAACACCCTACCTTTCTGATCTATAAATAGCTCATATAAATTGCAGACATCAAAGCCACATTTTCTTCTATTATCATCATTTGTCAGGGATGGTGGTGGTAAAAAGGCACTCGGACAATATAAACAGAATCTCTTTTTATGTGTAGTGTTCATTACTACATTGTTAAATATATTGAATGTATTAAAATTCTTGCCATTTTCTCAGTGTCATATTTAAATTAACTAATTGTGTTTACTTTGTGCACAAGCATTACTTGATCATATAATATCTTCCCTCACTAAAATTCTGTCTTTCTTTAATTTATCTTGTAATTTAGGTAAAGATGCTAATCCCCGGGAAAGAAAGGCTGCAATGAAGACAGCTGAACTATTCCTAGATCAAATGAACTATTCCACCAAAACCCAAGTATGTATAGAAATGAACTGGCTAGAAAAAAATTTAAACATGGGAGCTCATGACAACTCCACAAAACTCATGAAAGAATTTGATTTACAGTAATATATAGGTGTGAAGTCATTCTTCCCTTGTGTGCAATGGTGTGTCATATGTCCCTAGACTCTATTTGTGTGGAGGATGGAATTTTGCAGAAACTGGAGAAAACACTCCCATGAAGCTGTGTAGTGAAAATAATAGTTCATCTATTTCCTCCACAGTCTTCAAGTCAAAACAGTCAACCACAGTTGAATTAACTGAGAGCGCTTATCAGTTATTCCCTAGAATAAGCTGTGCAAATGTGGACTAATAGGTGGTTTCATCAACATCAGCTTAGACACTTCTTATTCTTCCTTTCTGAATCTCTCAGACTCGTCTTTTCTCTTCTATTTTTAAATCCTCGCCTGAGGACATGTTTATTGATTTTTTTTAGAGAGAGAGAAAGGAACCTCTATGTGAGAGAGAAACATCGATTGGTTGCCTCCTATGCACACCCTGATTGAACCCACAACCTAGGCATGGGTTTTTTTTCTGACCAGGAATCAAACCCACAACCTTTTGGTGTACAGGACAATGCTCCAACTGAGTCCTGGCATTAGTATATTCATGAGATCATTTCTTCTGGGTCACAGACTGCTGTGACCTTAATGTAGAAAAAAAACGTATTTGACTGCCATGATAACATAGGGAAGAACTTTATTCTTACTGTAGATATCCAGACTCAGTGGCAATAACTTCAATTATGAGGAAAAAAGGTTGGATTGTTTTAGTTTTATATTTACTAGAGGCCTGGTGCATGGATTTGTGCACCGGTGGGGTCCCTTGGCCTGGCCTGCAGACATCCTCGGGTTGGGGCCACAATCCAGGGGTCCTGGATTGTGAGAGGGGGCAGGCCAGGCCGAGGGACCCCACCGGTGCACTATTTGGGCCAGGGAGGGACCACAGGAGGGCTCCAGGGTGTGTCTGGCCCGTCTCTCCCAGTCCCGATCAGCTGGACCCCAGCAGCAAACTAACCTACCAGTTGGAGCGCCTGTCCCCTGGTGGTCAATGCGCGTCATAGTGACTGGTCGAACAGTTGAATGAACGGTCAGGCACTTAGCATATTAGGCTTTTATTATATAGAATAACCTCCCCTTTTGCAGTCATTCAAGGATCCCAGCTCCTACGTTTGCTTCTGTCATCACCAAAACCAGGACAATCTTTTCATTTCCTTACTTTCTTCTTCACTACTAAATTAATGTTTTCCTTCAGTCTCTCATTTTTTATTATTATTTTAAATTTCAGATTCAAGTTCTTCCAGAAGGAGGTGAAACACCAATATTCAAACAGTTCTTTAAGGACTGGAGAGATAAAGATCAGAGTGACGGCTTCGGGAAAGTGTATGTCACAGAGAAAGTGGCCCAAGTAAAACAAATTCCATTTGATGCCTCAAAGTTACACAGTTCTCCACAAATGGCCGCCCAGCACAATATGGTGGATGATGGCTCTGGCAACGTGCAGGTACTTACCTTCTGTTTGTGGGTTTGTTTGTTTATATCATCAAGCCCATTTATGCCAGGATCTGTGGAAATAGAACTTCAGGGAAATAAACACTTGGTAAAATGTGAATTTTACTTATGAATAAAGATGGTCCAAGACTGGAAATTAAACTGGGAACTGGAAGCTAGAAGAGATGTTATCTGACCTTCAGTTCCATTTTATAAAGCAGATGTTGGGATTCCAAGAAGTCAGGTGATTTGTGCAAGATCACATAAATGTCATCTTAGATCCGATATGGAACCCTGTCTTGTTTCTTGAATCAGAACTGCTCCGGCTCTCAGAACTGGGGTTGTCTGCAGAGGGGGTGTTGCCCTGAATGTACCAACACCTATCAGTTTGTCCTTCCCTCGCACATTAGAGGCATTCACAAAAACAAATTGGACATGTGTTATGTGATGAAATCAGATATTTTTAGAGCATTCGAATCAGTTCATTAATGATTCCTTGATTCTTTTTACAAAAATGCTAAAAAAAAATCCTATTAATTTTCCTAACTGAAATCTCTTCACACTCAGTCCACTATTGAGTCATCTAACTTCATGACAACTGGGTGATGTCTTACCTCCTTGAAGGCATGAATTGAATATTTTCTCTCTATATCCTTAGGACTTACCACAGTGCTTGAACCAAAGTAGATAGTAAAGAGATTTAGGAAGTTGCTTTTCTTCCTTTCAAAGATGTGAATCGGAATCTACGCCGCCGTACAGCGTTGTGGGAACTACAGAGGGAGCAGTACCCCTCATGACTGTTGTCAGAGGGCTCACAGCTTCTGGGTCTGGCTCTATCTCCTGCTCAGACGCTCTTTTCTGGAGCTGAGCACAGCCATGTAACCCTGTGGCAGATGTGTCCTGGATACTGCCCCATGTCAGAACACAGCATCTCTGAGATGTCCTGCCAAGCCACCCAGGGCTCCTGAAACCCAGCTCCCTCCAGGCCCTTGGGTTAGCCAGGCCTTGCTGCCGTTTCTCTGCTCACCGGATGGTGTGGGAAGGCTTCTATATGAAAGCACATCTCTTCACCCGCTCGTCTCCAAATTCCTATCCTGCCCCTTTATAATACAATAACTTTTAAAATAAAAAATACTAACTTTTATTATTAAAAGTTATTTAGGAATAGATCTAGACCAACTTAAAAAAAAAAAAAACTTCTGAGAAGTATTATTAGATCAAGAAAATGCTAATTTGGGTACACGTATTCCATCCCTTTCAGATTTGGCGTGTGGAAAGCAGCGGTAGGATCGAAATTAACCAAAATTCATATGGTGAATTCTACGGTGGTGACTGCTACATTATACTCTACACGTATCCCAGAGGACAGATTATCTACACATGGTAACTTTCCCTCTGTTATAAAATCTCAAGTTTCATAGAGGCCAGATATTGCTCCCAAGTTAAATTTCATGAAATTCTATGCAATATAGGATAGAATTGTCCTATAGTTATCCTAGTGAGATTTCTATTGCTTGTAGTATGTCCTTTCAATATGATTTTGACTATATTTTGTAGCTTTTGCCCACAAGCAGGGGGGATTAGATAACAATCATTCTCTCTAATCTAGGAAAAAGGTTTTGATATGCAAAGGGGAGTGTTCTCCTAGTGGATATGTAGCTGAGTATCTCATCTCCTGGGCTCAGACATTTGGTGCTATGCTCACAGAATATTCATGGAACAATGAAGTGCCTCTGATATCCAGCCTCGTAGGATTGGCTCATGTTCTCCTACTCAGATGGAGAATTTTCATTATGGGATATGGTTTCCCAAAATAGGCAGCTCCAACTTAAAGTCAGACAGGCCCGATTACTGACCTAAGTTATAAGGAGCTAAGCCCCCGTTTCGTTACCTGGACCCAATTACTGACCTAAGTTATAAGGAGCTAAGCCCCCGTTTCGTTACCTGCACGATGGAGATAAGGATCCCTGCCACATGCAGTTCTAGACAGTACACAGGACGAGTCATGGCTCCACGGTAGCACTTGCAGAAAAACGGTGGCTTCCACAGCCATGTCATGTGAAACCATAATAACTCAAGTCTCTACTCGAAATGCCTCTGTTAGAAGGTTTTAAAACTTAAATACAAGCTAATTTATTTTGCTTGGGTTCCCTCCAGGCAAGGAGCCAATGCCACGAGAGATGAGCTGACGACATCTGCATTCCTGACTGTTCAGTTGGACAGATCCCTGGGAGGACGTGCTGTGCAGGTTGGAATATTTTTACGATGTTCAAGTTCTACTAGCCCCCACTTAAACTAGCCCCCAATGTCTAGTTTAAGCCCCCAACCCCACTTGGGATGGGAACTTGACCTTTTCTATATATTACCTTTTTTTTTTTTTTTTTGGAATTCAAATACCTCTACTCTTGTGCCATAGTAATTCTCTCAGACTCGGGAAGAGAGAAAGGAAACAAAATTAAAAAAACAACAAAAACCCAAACATACTATTAATAGACTTAAGAGCCTGAAAGGATCCTTCCTTTAGAATCACATCATATGTCAATGTCAGTCACTTGACATTAAAACTGTGCTGAGTTACCATGCCCAGCTGTTGTTAAACAGATGTGATAAGGTAGATTATTCCCCCACCCCCATCCATGCAAAGATGTCAACATCTTAATCTCCTGGACCTGTGAACATGCTATGTTATAAGGCAAAGGGGAATTAAGAATAGAGATAGAATTAAGGTTGCAAAGTAGCATTTCTTAAAATAGGAAGCTTATCCAGGATGATGGCGTAGATCCAGTGTAATCACAGGACCCTTACAAGTGAAACAAGGAGGCAGGCAGAGTTAGGAGGAGGCAACACGAGAGAGACTCTACCAGCAATTGCTAACTTTAAAGATGCAACCCGAGGAATACAGGCCGCCTCTAAAAGCTGAAAAAGACAAAGATAAGGATTCACTCCTAGAGCCTCTAAAGGCACGTAGCCAGGGAGACCTGGATGTCAGGCCAGTGAGACTCTTTTAGGACTTCTGACCTCCAGAACTATAAGATAAATTTGTGCTGATTTAAGTCACTAAAATTATAATAATTGGTTATGAAAGCAACAGGAATTAAATACAGCAGTATAAAACAAGCACAGACGAAGATTTTAATTAATAGAACAATGTTTACACTCCCAAATCACAAAAGTATGTAAGGAATGTCTGATGAGAGCATAGACCCTTACTTTTCCCTCTGGGTTCCAGAATTTTGACTGACACAAAGTCTAGCAAACCAGTGGGGCGGGGGGAGTGGAGGGAGAAAGAGAAATAGGAAAAAAAGAGATGGGAGGGGAGAGAGAACAGGAGGGAATGGGAAAAGAAAGGGGAGGAGGGAAGGAGAAGGGAGAGAAGGGAAAGAAAAGGGAAAGGAGGGGAGAAAAGGAAGGAAATCACGGAGGAGGAAAGAGAGGAGAGAAGAAAAAGGAGAAAGGAGAGAATACTGTGGGAAGAGAGATGGATTCTTTATTTGGGTATTTCTAAAAATAAATAATTTGTTAAGAATGACTACACCCAGATTCTAAATGATGTCTCTATGAATGAGTCCACCGATGTATCTGTATTTCTATGTATCTATGTATGTATCTATATATAGTGCATGTATGTATCTATATCTACTGGTAGATATCTAGATATATCTAGCTACCTATTTATCTAGAGAGAAGTAGATCGAGATAGAGAAAGAGGGAGGGAGAGAAATATTGTGCTGACTAATTATAAAGTTTGAACGTCATGTAATGGGACTCTAGTATCGGTGTCTAGTTCTACCTGTTCTCATTGTGTCCAAGGGACCATTTCCATCCCGGTTTGACCTTCTTTCCTCTTCTCTCAAGTTCCTCTTCTCATGTTTATTGTGGGATATTTGCTACTTGTTTCAGGACCCTTAGTAGTAATCACAGGAAATTCTTGGTCTTTGCTTATTTAATTCCTCAATGTGTAACTCAAACACAGACCTCAAACACAGACTGTGTTACTCTTCAGTGTGCTCCAGTCTGTCTGTCTACTCTTCTTAGCCCCGCGAGTGGCACTGGCTTGTTCCTTGCCTATCCAGCTCTCTTCACTGTGTGTGTTTCTCTCTCCCTCCCTCTCTCTCTTTTCTTCCCCCCTCTCCCTCCCTCCCTCACTTTCTAGCTGGACTAGCTCACACTGCCTGGGTATTTTCTCTGGCTGGCTTTGGGAAAGGAGTTTGCTCCCATCAGTGGGGAAAAGCTTCTTCCAGATTGGGGGTTAGACTGAGAGCAGGCACTGGTTTGGCCAGCATAGTAACATTTCTGATACAGTAGCACTAGGCATTCCCTTCCCAGGAATGTGCCTTACTAACTTCCTCATGCCTAATGTCAAGTGAGCAAGATTCTCTATGGTATACAAATTTTTTATTTTGTTTGCAAAACTTTATAAATGTGTAACTGCTGCTTAATAATTAAATAGGTAAGTCAGATACTTCAGTACATACAATCTAAGATGTGGAGGCACAATTTGACCTTCCAGCTAGTTTCCCTTTTGCCTTGGTAGTTGTTGATAGATATACTATAAAACGATTTAGAGCTATATGTAAAGGTGCATATTAACTTTTGAAACAATTAAATTTTGTTGTTTTTAATTAAATTAATAAGGTGATTGAATTTTTAAATATACTGGATTGTATTTCACCATGAAGTATTATATTCATTCCTTGAATTAAATATTTCTAGCTAAGAACTGGCATCATCTATGCCATTTAATTTATCTTTAACACATTCCTTACCAAATTATGTAAAAACTTTGAAGATATTTATTATGCATTATAAATTCTACATTTCATGGTAAAATATTTGAGATACTCAATACATTTATTTCCCTTGTTAGCCAGTTGAATCCTAAATTGACAAAGTGGTAATGTGTAGTTTAATCACTAGATGGCAGTAGTTTACAAAAATGAATAAGCTCAAGTTCTTAATTGCTGTTTTAAACATTCTGTAGAGTCCGTTAACAGTATTGAAAATTCTTCAATTTACTTTGTCTCTCTCATTTCACAGGTAGAATGAGTCTTAATCAGTGGTCTTCTTCTTTTAGGTTGGCAATTAAGGTTTTCTCAGTGTTGTGAGAAGTGCTAAGCAGCGGAGTTAGATACTCCTAGCTAAGCTCACCCCAAGCTTTTCATAATTTGCTACTCACTTATTTGAATACCTACTCACTGAAGGATATCTGTGAAATTAATTATTGTCAATGCTCCCTAGGCCTCCCTACAATGGTATATGCATCAGCATTCCTACTACCTTGGCTTCTAGAAAAGGATACAACAGTGGAGGTGAGAGAGCATTTAATTTTAGCACAGGGCAGAATAATTGACAAAAATAGGGGACCAGCACAAAATCTGAACAGTTTATATAAAAAAATGCATCCATAGTTTATGCAAGAAATAGAAAGTGCATTTCTAATGCAATATCTAGTATTAAGTTAATAGGTGAAATTGAATAATTTTCCATTTATTTTCTTAAATTTTCTTATCCTGAAAAGTCTTTATAATGTATTTTTATTGAACAGTTTATATAAAAAATGCATCCATAGTTTATACAAGAAATAGAAAGTGCATTTCTAATGCAATATCTAGGATTAAGTTAATAGGTGAAATTAAATAATTTTTCATTTATTTTCTTATCCTGAAAAGTCTTTATAATGTATTTTTAAAGTGCTTATGTTAAACAAATTATTACCATTTCTTAAGTTAAGTTTAAAAATAGAAAGCATATTCTGTTTCTTTTTATCTGTTTTTGATGTTTGGATAGAAATCATTTATCTATACCCAGATGGCTTTACAATTATTTTTTCACCTGTATTGTAGGGATGTGGAAACTATTAGTGTGTTTTTGTGTTGTCTTACTTGTGGAGGCATATGAATGCACATCTCTTAACCTGAACAAAATCCAAAACATGTGAGAAACAAGTATATTCCTAAACATCTGCAAAGTGTTGGTACTCATGAAAAAAGAGTAGTTTTCATGAAAGATGGCATAATGCGTCAGCACTTGTTTTTTTCTCTTCTGGAGGTATAGAGGGACATCTTACATCTTTATGCTCTCTGGAAGCAGAAAGTGGGTGCCGTATGGCGATGTTTCCCCTGAGAAGTGCTGGCCACGAGTGTGGGGTCTGGAGTAATAAATGATTCTTAAGTCAGTGAGGAAACTGGGCTTAATGATCATCAATCCACATCTTCTGCCAATCATTGTTCCTCCTGCTCTTGACTTCTGGTTTATTTTCGTTTGTTTGTTTATTTGTTTTATTTTTAAAAAGAATAGTGGGAGCACAGTTGGAAATACAACCTCCTCTCATGGCACCCTTTATTTTTTTTTTATCTCCCTCCCCCAGATTCGAGTCTCCCAGGGCAAAGAACCTGCTCACCTGCTGAGTTTGTTCAAAGACAAACCGCTCATTATTTACAAGGATGGAACATCAAAGAGCGGAGGGCAGGCACCTGCTGCCCCCACGCGTCTCTTTCAAGTCCGGAGAAACCTGGCATCCATCACCAGGATTGTGGAGGTGATGTCACGCATTCAGTAAAACCACCTGAGCCCCCAGCAAGTATTAGCCTTTAAAAGTTGGCAAGTGCACTCCCTTCACTTTTATAACGAAGCTGGTGTTCACAGTAAAAATAATAAAGGCAGGAGAATTGAATAAATAGCTAACTCCAGACACTAGGCTTCTCACATTTGCCAACTGCATTATACCAAAGCAAATGGATTTTAAGAATAACGTAACAAATCAAGCTGTCAAAGGCATGATGCAGCTTATGCTCTACCTTGGAAGGCCTGAGGGAAGATGGATGGTGGGTGGTGATCAGATGACCACACTAGGGAATTCGAGAGGGAAGCCCCTTGTCCGTATGCCTGTAACGAATGTGGGAAACAGGCTTTGCCATATTGGGCCAGACCATTACTCAATCTGACAGCAGCTGTGAAAGAAATCAAACCCCATATCACAGTGTCATAAGACAAGAAGGCCTCCAGAGATGGGCAGGGCCAGCAGTGCAGGCTTTTAGATGGCTGAGTGCTTTGACCTCTAGGATGATCCATCACTCATCGCCCGCTCTCAGTCACTCTACAGATCCAAGTCTCCCATATCAACCTAAACTTCCCTTTACAATTTCCTCCTCAAACATGGACCCTCTGCCCACCCTTCCTCTCTGCACAAGCCATTCAGCTGAGCCCTTAAAACCAGGTAGGTCATAGCATCTCTCCACCTGCAACCTTTTCTCTAAGCCACCCTCTCCCTTCATGCTCTAATGTCCTCTGAGAATATAGATTCCCATGCAGTCCACTCAAGTAGAAATTGTGTTTTTCTCCCATGCCAGGCGCAGTGACGGTGTGGATGAGGCACGCTCCCTGCTTATCCTATGACTTCTCTTTATCAGACTCTCCCTCCCCCAGCCCCTTATGCTGCCATCAACTGAGCAGCCAGTACTTCCGCTCTTAGTCTTTGATGGCTTCAGCCTGGCCTCACTGTCCCCATCACTCTGGCTTCTCTCATCCACTCTTGTCCTCAAACCTTTTCTGTCCACCACACCCTTCAGGCCCTCCTCTCTCTCCAAATCTCCAACATCCTGCTCTCTACGGATAACAGAATCAGAGTTCACAGAGAATGTAAATGTGATCACACAAAAATCTCCTCTACACCCTCCAATTTCACCAACTTGTCTGCATCTAGATATTCTTTTTTTTTTGAAATATATTTTATTGATTTTTTACAGAGAGGAAGGGAGAGGGATAGAGAGTTAGAAACATCGATGAGAGAGAAACATCGATCAGCTGCCTCCTGCACACCCCCTACTGGGGATGTGCCCGCAACCAAGGTACATACCCTTGACCGGAATCGAACCCGGGACCCTTCAGTCCGCAGGCCGACGCTCTATCCACTGAGCCAAACCGGTCAGGGCGCATCTGTATATTCTTCCCAGCTGTTTTATGAAATAAATTTGAATAGTTAATTTATTTACATTTAATAATACATATTTTAGAATAGTTATTTACATAAAAATACAAAATAATTTTATAAATTAATACCAATCTATTCTTACCCATAAATTAAAAATAAATAGTAATGTTTGTGTAAAGAAGATATTGGCAAATAATTTAATGCATATTTATTACATAAAGAAATAAAACATGTCCTAGCCGGTTTGGCTCAGTGGATAGAGCATTGGCCTGCGGACTGAAGCGTCCCAAGTTTGATTCCAGTCAAGGGCACATGCCTCTGTTGCAGGCTAGATCCCCGGTAGGGGTGGGCAGGAGGCAGCAAATCAATGATTCTCTCTTATCATTGATGTTTCTATCTTTCCCTCTCCCTTCCTCTTTGAAATCAATAAAATATGGTTTTTTAAAAGAAAACATGACTCCTATTAAAATGTGACATCTGGGCTACCTAGGACTTCGCTGGATTTTTCTCTGTCCCATGTTATTGTCCCTCCTCCAGTTCGTTATTGCAGGCAACAAACTTCTCTATCTCCTGTATTATCAATTTATTCTCCTGTCCTGGATCAGTTATTTCAGATACAAACATGCCTCTGAGAGACTCACATCCTCCCTTTAAAGACTATCTCTTCACCTGGACCATCTCAGTGACACCCTTTCTCTGCCCTCCTTAAAACCACAAATCCTCAAAACCGACGTCTTCACTAATTCACCTTCTCTACTCTTTTAAGCCTATTAGTCTCTCTAAGCCACTCCCCTCAGACACCCATTCCCACAGTCCCACCTGCCTTCTGCCCTCTCTGATCTCACTTGTCTTAACCTCCCATGAGCATTTCCACAGTCTCTCTTTCCTGTGTTCCTGAAACACTGTTTTGTTTTGGTTCCCCCCACGAGGCTTCTGAAACACCACACTCACCAGGATTTCTTCCAAACTTCAGGGCCGCTCTTGGCAGGGCAGTCCTGCTGGAGTCTCCTCCTCGGCTTGTCCCATGAGCACTTGCGTGCTCCGAGGCCCAGCCTTGGGTCTCTCCAGAGTGGTCTCATTCAGGTATGCAGTTTAAAGGCCATCATATGTATTGATCTCTTCCAAAATACTCTGTGCATGGCTTCTCCTATTCAATGATGACTAATTTTTAAAAAATCTATCATATTAAAAGATGGGTAGGCTGTCATCTATGGGCACCCTCAGTTAATTTCTGATGGAAGAGTTGGTGAGAATCGTTGCCTTCCTGGTTTCTTCCCAGTGGACACTTCTTTCTGAGACATGGTGGACTGCTTGTGATACAGCTCTTCTGGGCCTCCCAAACTAGCCACCACATTCCTAGCCTCTCTGAAATGCACTAATCAAAATCATTGTTTCATCTCCTGGGAGACTAGCACTGTAACATTCTATTTTGGAATGGCTTCCCTGACCCCTCACCGATCTGGGCATGGATCTCTTGCCTCTGTCTCTCCATCAGCCAAGTTCTTCCTTCTGTACCGATGAGGAGATGTTTGGAGGAGAAATCAGAAGTCATGATTTCTATAATTCTGTCATCATATCGGATAGATTCCTTTGAGCTTGGTCTATGAGGTCTCATTCCTACTGAAAGAGGACAGTAACCGCATCCCCAAATGTTCCCCACCCCTGGGACACGTCTTTAATATTTCCAACAGCCATGCCTTCCTCCTCAACTGCTCTCTGGGGACGGGTCCTGACAAACCCGGTGAAATCCTACTCTACACAGAGTCCATGCCTTGGCCTGGTACCTCAATGTGATTGGCCAAACAGCACCATTTGGCACAGCTGATAACCAGCTCCTTGAAACGCTTCCTTCACTCGGCCTCAAGAACAACACACTCCTATGTTCTTCCTCCCTCGTCGCTCCATCTCAGTCTTGCTCACTCATTCTTCATCTCCCTGTTTTCACACGTCACATGGAGTCCCACAGTCACACAGGAAATGATACACACACTGTCGCAGTCACAGAGCCAGAGGGCCTCACGGGCACTCACAGAGTCCCAACATCACAAGGTCCTGGACCAGAGACACAAGCCCACCTAGACAGACGCTCAGGCTCACTACCAAGCCCGAGACTCTGCACATGCCTGTTCCTGCCCAGGGGCTCCCCGGGTAGCCTCCGTCTCCAGCCAGAGTCTGGGCCCACCCGGGTCCCTCTCACTCCCCGTGGCCACATGGAGCAGACTGTTCACCAGGCCGATCCAACACAGTGGCCACCGCGTCTTGGTTGAAAGGAAGGGGCATGTCAGTGCTGTGTTTTCAATCCCCTATAAATAGTCTTTTATAATTTGAGCAATAATTTACCTGAGCCTGGAGCCCTTTTTAGTGAATCTATAGTATTATCTCTTTGCCTAATTTGGACTCCAGTCCCTGTTTTGTGATTTTAAGGTGTCCCTTTGGTTATCTGATAAACCTCCTGTTTAGCAGGGGAGAGAAAACTGAATAGCTTTGCCTTATCTATGTCATTTGTAAAGCTTATGCCCTCCTATCCGCCCCCCCCCCCCCCCATTAGAGCCTATCCTTGTTCTTATGGTCCCTTTGAATATTATCTTTGTTATTTATCACTGAAGTTTGGCTAATGTTGTTCTTAGAGCCTTGTGCCCCTGTCTGTGGGCAGTTGAGTTAAGCTGGCACAGACCACAGTGCTCCTGCTCTAATGTTTAAGCCGCAGTGCTGCCACGTGCTGCCCGGAACAAGCTTTCGGGAGGCGGGACAGAAGGCTAGGATGGTTTGTCCCTGTCACAACCTCTCTGACATGTTTATTGAGGGGGCAGCAATGAGTCTGACCCATTGTATTGTTTTTCTTCACACTGTAGGTAGATGTGGATGCAAATTCGTTGAATTCCAATGATGTTTTTGTCCTGAAACTGCGACACAATAATGGCTACATCTGGGTAGGAAAAGGTGCCAGCCAGGCGGAGGAGAAGGGGGCGGAGCACGTGGCCAGTGTGCTCAGATGCAAAACCACACGGATTCAGGAGGGAGAGGAGCCAGGTGTGTGCTGTGGGGCCGGGGCCACTAACCAGAACTTACATCTGGTAGGATTGCTAATGACGTAATTTATTTTTTCCATAAATAGTTACTTGGTAAAAGTTATTGGTGGAGGAGGGGGCATAAGAATCCATTAGTTGCCAAAGTGGGTGATGATACCTGCTGTATTTAAATAATTTCTTAACATTAAAGTCGAGGTAAGATAATATTTGTTGATGTAACGCAGTAGCAGCCAGGTGCCTGGAAGTGCGTTGGGTAACTCCGTGTGTCTTCCACAGAGGAGTTCTGGAATTCCCTCGGAGGGAGAAAGCACTACCAGACCTCTCCCCTGCTTGAGAGCCAGGCTGAAGACCACCCGCCTCGGCTGTACGCCTGCTCCAACAAAACCGGAAGGTTCATTGTAAGTGTTTTGGGAGAGACTTTCCGGTGTTGGCTCGGACACTCTCCGACGCTCTGATTCTCAGTTTTCACTTACCTGCAAACCACAGGTACTACTCTTCACTCCACACAAGGTAGCTTTCAGAGTCAATGACGTAATGGATGTGAAAGCTCAGGAATAGTGTAATGTACTCTATAAATCAAGCTGCTCTGAAAAATACCGGCTACCATGCACCGGTGTCAGCATGCATGTGGATGGACTTGCTAATTGAATAATTTGACACTTCTTGTAGGCAAAAAGAGTCGTTTCTGATCCAGCTATGTAAATGTTACCTTTTAATATCCTAGGGAAATAAAAAGTTTCACCAGGTTGACCAAATAATATATATTATGGAAATACAATCATTGGGCAAAATCACAGAACACTATATATCCACTTGCAGAGTAACTGAAATCAGGAGGAATGTTTTATTTCAGTCATTCACAGGCTTTGAATTCCAGGAATTTGGAGGTAAAAGCATCTATATATACAAGAGTGGTTTTGTACTGAGCTCTGGAATATCCTGGGCTGGTAGCCCATTATCTCAGTGTAACTATAGAAATTCTATAGTTAAAAAAGTTGCATCCAAACAACATGCTTCTATAATTTCTTATTAGTATTATTTGCTAATAACATGTTTGTTTTAAATGAAGATATATTTTACAAAAATAATATCTAGGCTTTGTTCTTAGGTGTAAAAAAATCTATTAGTCTTTGTGTTTATTTTATTTTTCTATCATGCACATATTTGAAAGAAAAAAAAACACTTTTCCTCTATACCTACTCATTTTCTAGTTTGATATTTGGAGCTCCTACTTCCTTCACAATTTAAAGAAAAGGAGTGTTACTAAAAAGTGTTTCATCTTATCACCATCAGAAAGCAGGCTTTGGACATGTAGATTCATGTCTAAAGGCAGCAGAGCCCACTGGTTAAAAGCACAGCTTTTAGAGCCAATCTGCCTGTGTGATATTACTTACTTGGTGATATTATTTACTGGCTGTGTGACTTTAGGCTGGTTACTTTCCCTCTCTGTGCTGTAGTTCTCTCATCTGTTAAATGGGGCTAATCCTAGTATCTTCTTCATAGGGTTGTTGTGAATATTAAATTATGTGGGGAGCAGCTACAGTGTTTTGGACAGGTTCAAGCCTTGGACTGATGAGAGGGCACAGTCCTCTCATTGCCATGTACAAGTCCCAGCTTGGAGAGCAGAGCCCTCCCAGCACAATTATAGCCAACAGCTATAGGTGTAAGCTTGAACCTATGGTCCGAACACGTGGCCCCACGTGCCTGAGTGATAGAGTTCAGGTGCATGTAGTTGAGGAGGATTGAAACCCACGAGAATATTGTAAACATCTTGATCACGCCCTTACTTTGCCTCCTGACATCTGCTATAAAATAAAGACATGGCTTGTGGGCGCTGGCACTGTCTCTCAGAGAAGCAGCGTCCCACCCACCGAGACCCAGCTTTCATTCTCTTGTCGGTCTTTTCTAAGCCTTTCAGCCGCCCCCACTCAGGTTCACCCTTGGCCGAGCCAGCGCGGCACAAAATTAGTTGTTGTGTATAAAGGATTAGAACAGTGCAGGGCACAAAGTAAGTAATATTTAAGGTTTTTGCTTTTTTCAACCTTTATCAGATTAGCAAATATTCTGTTAAAAGATAATGTAAACAAATTCCTTGCCCTTTGTAAATGGTTAGCTTTTCGTTTGCTTAACAACGTCAGTATCTCATACAGCATACTGTATATATATTATCTTGCTCAGAGGGCTACAGATCACCTAGGACCAGGTTGGCTGGGCACAGCTGGGAGGTTCTCCATTGGCTGCAGTTTAGGGTCATGCCAGTGTTTTCCATGACAGACCCCAGGGGCACAAGAGGACCCCTGCTTAGTCACCTTGGCTAATATGACATAGCTAAGGCCACAGTCCACTCTGCCTACTCAACTGTACTGCAAAGTCACATGGCAGAAGGAAGGAGTGAAGAGTTGGGAACCATAATCCAATCTACCACACTTTTCTAAGGATCAGGCGGGTTTTATCCAGAACTCTTTAAACGTATTGAACTTTTCACTAACAAGTGTGGCTCAGTTTGTTGGAGCATCATCCCGTAAACCAAGAGGTCATGGATTTGATTCCCAGTCAGGGCACATACCGAGGTTGCAGGTTCCATGCCCAGTCAGGGTGCAGTCCCCATGCATACAGAGGCAACTGATCAATGTTTCTCTCTCATATCAATGTTTCTCTCTCTCTCTCTCCCTTCCTCCTCTCTCTAAAAGCAGTAAAAACATATTTGCTGGTACTGGATGTGTTAAACTAACCTTCTCAAACCCTTTAATGTTAACTATAGAGAATACAATTTAACCCACTTAAAAATAATGAGCTTTGCATATGGAGTATTATGTTATAATTTCATCATATTGAGAATTGTTGATTTATAAAAATGACCAAACCTATTGATTTTATTAAAACAACCTTGACCTATAAAATGAAAGACAGTTTAATACCCAGACCATAAACTCAAATGTGTCGACAAGAAATGTTCAAACCTGTAGAGAATTTTTACAAGAGTTTTTTTGAGCCGAAACTGACAACATGTGCCAGAAGCAGATTTCAAATGCTCCCGAGAATAGCAGTTGTGCAGCTTCTTTTAAGCATTTGAAGTTAAGGAGGGAACGCACGGAAGGTTACAGGGAGGTGAGAAAAGGCAAGGTGGCGACTACATTGCAGGATAGGTAACAAGATTATGTTACCTGTAGCCAAGACCTCCTTGGAGGAGTATTGCTTCTGGCATTTCCAAGCTGTGTTAACCCAGATGCACAAGAATAATGGACAGCGCTGGCTTAAGCTTTTCACTAAAGAAGTTACAGGTCTGGAGTGTCGCTGTCCACCATGACCTGCCCAGTTAGAAATTTGTGATCAGATCACCCTGTGTGGTCACTACCCACAGAACCTTTTTCTTTTGTCCACAAATGCCAAACATGTCTTTAGAGACTTTAGGAAAGCAGCATAAATCTGTGAAGCAACTTGTCTATATATTAGAAAAATTACTTCTTGATGGTTTGGTCATAAAGTGTTTTTATACATTTCAGATTGAAGAGGTCCCAGGAGAGTTCACCCAGGATGATTTAGCAGAAGATGATGTCATGCTGTTAGATGCTTGGGAACAGGTAAAACTATATTTTGTTCACAGCAAGAGAGAGTACGTGTAGCTGGGAGCCGCCAAAATCTGCTTTGAGAAATGGCAAGTCTAATAATACATCGGCCTATGGATTTAAGTTGTATTGAAAGGAGACAACACATTTTGGCAAGTTGATATCTTAATGTGAAAATAATTCCACGATTGCCAACTTTGGCTGTATAATTTTAGGCAAAAAACTTTATTTTTCATATATTTGTAAAATTCACTCACTCCTAACTTGTTCATATATTTATTTAGCCAACTAATAAATGCATTAGTTGTATAATAAGTGGGTATAACCGGAGTACAATGCCGTGGGGGAGATTGAAATATTCAGAATTTCTCTTGAAATTTGGCAACTCACAGGAGACCCTTCCCCTGGGAAAGAAACAGACACAGAACAGTTTTGAATTTACAGAGTAAAGAATGCCACTGTTATGTTTATTTTGGAGAAAATTAATGGTGATTTAACATGGCACACTGATAGTTGATTTTTTAACCTCCATTTACTATTGTAAGTTAACAATGATAATAAAATAAATATATTAGGAACTAAATGATATGAACAGTTATGAAATAGTTGTCTGAATTTGGCCTACTCGTAGAGTCAACCAAACAATATTATAGGTCTGCTCTTAATTCCTAAGTGATTCAGTTATGTTACCCCTTAGATTCTTGTTAACTAGACTTACTGTTGTGGTGATCATTTCACAAGAGATACAAATACCGAATCAGGGTGTGGAGAGAGCAGAGCGCCTGAAGAATGGCTTCTCTGTGTACAACACATCCAACAGCAACTTGGGCTTACTCCTCACGGGTGACAGAATACTATGGCCTTCCTGTGACATTACGCCCTATACATAATAAAATAAATAAATAAATAAATAAATAAAAAATACCGAATCATTCTGTTAAACACCTGGAACTAATATAATGTTATATGTCAATTATACTTCGTATACAGTACCAGGCTGTCATGGCTTGTTCTCCACCCTGCAAGCAAATATCCCAGCCCTCTCAGTATGAACTAGAACACAATCAAAATTAATTTGACCAAAATTTTCCTGCCAACAAGTGACTTTAAAATGATTTACATATAAGATAATTCAGGAGAATTTTTCAGCATTGAAGTATGCAACCTACATATTTAAGAAGGAGAAGGACACATACAGAATATATTATTATATCAGTTTAAATAAAACATCAGTATTTTTTAAAAATATATTTTATTGATTTTTTTACAGAGAGAAAGGGAGAGAGATAGAGAGTTAGAAACATCGATGAGAAAGAAACATTGATCAGCTGCCTCCTGCACACTCCCTACTGGGTATGTGCCTGCAACCAAGGTACATGCCCTTGAACGGAATCGAACTTGGGGCCCTTCAGTCTGCAGGCCGACGCTCTATCCACTGAGCCAAACCGGTCAGGGTGAAACATCAGTATTTAATTATTCAAGAGTATAGCACTTTTACCAAATTGTTAGAGAATACAATACTATAGGACCGTGGTCGGCAAACTGTGGCTTGTGAGCCACATGCGGCTCTTTGGCCCCTTGAGTGTGGCTCTTCCTAAGCCTTAGGAGTACCCTAATTAAGTTAATAACAATGTACCTACCGATATAGTTTAAGTTTAAAAAATTTGGCTCTCAAAAGAAATTTCAATCGTACTGTTGATATTTGGCTCTGTTGACTAATGAGTTTGCTGACCACTGCTATAGGAGAACACGAAGCTTCAGTAAGAAGTTCCTCAAGGGAGTCTGGAGTGCCCACAGACAAGCTGAGTGTGGGCCCCCCAGGATAATACGGGGATAATGATTGTCTTACACACCCCAGGGAGAGTGCAAAAGAAAATTAAACAATCCGTAAGTTGTTTTGGGGAGTGTTCATTTTATTAACTGGAAAACACTATATAACACAAAATATCAGAATGTGAAATCTGGACTGAAACTTGTCTGGATAGAAGTTGTAGGCGTCTCCTAATAAGTGTAGACACTGGGAAAGTGGTTGAACTTCCGCGCAATTGTGTCCACATTTCTCACTGGTGAGGCTGTGAAGATTTAAAGAGCAGTGTGTGAGGAGGACTTTGCATGGGGTCCAGCACTGAGTCAACACTCCTCCAACAGTATATATTGTTTCATTCTTCAGATTTTTATTTGGATTGGCAAAGATGCCAATGAAGTTGAGAAGACAGAATCTCTGAAGTCTGGTAAGCTAGATATCAATTATCCTGAAATTTTTTAATTCACTTACATTTTTTTTATTATAGAAATAGTAAAATCTACATAACTGTTATAACGTAGTATAACCTAGGTTTTTTTCTAAAAATTCCTTTTGAACAACCCTGGGTTATTTTCTGGAACAATTTTTGTTATTGAAAACATACGATTATGCCATAAGTATAATTCCATAAAGTTTGGATTTTTTTCAGGCAATAATGGAACTCCCATGGTACATTCTATAGTAGATGAGAGAAATCTATAAGTAATTGTTCATATGGAACAATATTTGACTACTTGGGGGCAAGGAAGATTTAATTTGTTATATTTATTGAAAAACCTTTCATTCTACTGCTACTTTAATCAAGACTAATTAAATTTATATGTCTGTCCTTCTTTTTTAGCCAAAATGTACCTTGAGACAGACCCTTCTGGAAGAGACAGGAGGACGCCAATTATCATAGTAAAACAGGGCTATGAGCCACCCACATTCACAGGCTGGTTTCTGGGCTGGGATTCCAGCAGGTGGTAAACTGGCTTTTGGAGGAATAAGCAAACAAACATTATGGCTGTCCCATTGCTGTTTGGGGTTGGGGGAGGGCGGTTGTTTATTTGACTTTAGAAAATTAACCTCAGCTATATGGCTATTTTTTAATGCCTAGGATTGGTTTGAAATTCTTTTTAAACTGGAATTTTCTGATGTTAATAGATAACTAAAACTAAACTTTTGTTATGGACCATTATTGGCTCTGCTTGAAACTGATTTATGTCTTTTTATATGATCTATAAAGATGAAAAGCTAGGCACAAGCTAGGGGAGTTTGTCGGAAAATTTTAGTATTCAGGAGCCATTAGCCAAACTTGTTCTTTAACGTGCCAGAGAAGACAGCCATAATGTTTCTTAGGTTCTTCTCCTTTCTATGTGTTCAAACAAGGAGTATATTTGCAGTAAAGTTTATGTTATTATGGCTTTAAAAGTTTGTTTTCCTTTTTTAGCCAATGTGATTTTGATGCCATTAACTCCTAAGTGTCATTTTCCTAGAGAAACTTCACCTCTTTTGCCTTTTTAAAAGCCTTTGAAAGCACAGCTCTTTCATGACAAAACAATTTGTATTCTGTTCCATATATATATATATATTTGAAAGTACATGTTTATCATACCCAAAAAATATGTACAAAAGCACTTCACTGATACAGCCTTCCATCATTAAAATACATCTTTTTGAAAAGGTATATTTGTTGTGACATTTTATTCAAATGTGATATGTGAGTTAATCATATTATTAATTTTAATGTTAAATCCTTTTATGCATATATGAATTTAGCATTTCTCTTTTTTTTTAATTGATTTCAGAGAGGAAGGGACAGGGAGAGAGAGATAGAAACATCAATAATGAGAGAGAATCATTGATTGGCTGCCTCCTGCACGCCCCAGTGTAGTGGGGATAAAATCCGCAACCTGGGCATGTGCCCTGACCTGGAATTGAACCATGACCTCCTGGTTCATAGGTTGACACTCAACCACTGAGCCACTCTAGCCGGGCAATTTAGCATTTCTTAATTCATCCTCATTCAGTAGTAGTCAAAATTAGACAGCCTTTCCATGGTTACATAATTATGAAAGGTTTAGTTTTTTTTTAATTGAGCCATTTTATTATTATTGTTAAAAAATAAAACATATATATTGCATCAGTGCTTTATAGACCTTGCCTTGCTTCAAATAATATAGTTCACTCATTTTTTAGTGAAATTTTGTGAGACCATTCAAAAATTGACTTCAAAATAGCATATATTGGAAAGGGTGTTCAGAAGGATAAAATAAACATTTATATTTGTTTTTTAAAGGCGCTTAAAATATGCACTAAGAGAAAATATTTGGGCCAAAAACCAAATTTCAGCACATTTAAAGTATTGAAGTTATACAAACTATGTTCTCCAACCACAATGTATTAAACTAGAAATCAGTAACAGAGATATCTGGCTAATCCTCAAATATTTAGATGAAAAGAGATATCACAAGGGAAATTAAAAAATATTTTCATCTCAATGAAAATGAAAAGCAGCCCACCAAAATATGTGGGAAACAGCAAACACAGTGCTTAACAGGAAATTTATAGCATTAAATCCTAACACAGATAAATAGAAAGACCTCAAGTCAGTGATCTAAATTTCCACCTTAAGAAACTGTAAGAGCAAATTAAACACAAAGAAAATAGAGACAAGGGAATGACTAATTCACAAAAGAGGGGAAAAAAACATAAATTGCTAATATCAGAAATAAAATAAGGGTATCACCACAGAACCTATGGACCCTAAAAAGAAAATATGAAACACAATCTTATGCATATAAATTTGGCATTGATGAAATGGGCAAATTTCTTGGGAGATAAACTACTAAACATAATTCAGGAGGAAACAGATAAACCTAAATAGCAATGTACACTCATATTAAAGAAATTGAATTCACAGTAAAACACCCTCTGAAAGAAAAGTCTAGGCCTAATTGAGCTTTACTGGTGACTTCTAGCAAACATTTAAGCAATGAAACTAATTCTAGACAAACTCTTCCTGATAATACAAGACAATGATAGAAGATAAGAGAAAATTTCCCAACTCATGTGTGAGGCTAGTATTACCCTGACCAAAATGAAACCAAAAGATTGTAAGAACAGAAAATTACATACCAGTACTCCTCAAAACACTGATGTAAAAATCTTAAAATTTTATCAAATTGAATCCAACAATACAAAAATTAAAGGGGTTCTATCCCAGGCCCTGGCCAGGTAACTCAGTTGGTTAGAGTATCATCCCAATATGCCAAGGTTTTAGATTTGATCTGAGGTCAGGACATATACAAGAAGCAACCAATTAATGCATAAATATGTGGAACAACAAATCTCTCTCTCCCTCTCTTTCTCTCTCTCTCATTCTCTTTCTCCCCCCCACCCCTAAAATCAATAAATTAAAAAAATTTAAAGAGGAGTTTCATCCCAGGAATTCATTTTAACATTTAAAAATTGATCAAGAATTCTCCATATTAACAGCCTAAAAGAGAAAACCAGGTGACTTCTGTATAGATGCAGAAAAGTGTTTGATAAAATTCAGTAACATTCATAAAAAAAACTCAGAGAACACTGGGAATAGAATGGAAATTTCTTGATCTTAAAAGGGTACCTACAAAAAATGTATAGCTGACATCATATTTAAGAGTGGAAGAACAAATTTTTTCCACTAAAATCTGGAACAAGATGTTTGTTCTCATCTCTTCCATATTCTCTTGGAGGTTGTAGCCAGTCTATTGAGACAGGGTTTCTCAGCCTTGACACCATTGGCCTTTGGACAGTTCTTTGCACAGTGCAATACAGGATGATTAGTAGCATTTCTGGCCTCTGCTCACAAGATACCAGTAGCATCCTTCTCTCCCTACTCCCCACACCCAGTTGTAACAAACATTTAGACATTTCCAAATGTCCCTGAGGCAGAGGCAAGCAAAATTGCCATCTATGGAGAACCACTTCAGTAAAGTAAGAGAAAGAACTGAAAGTTGGAAAGGAAGAAATAAGTACTTTTGGTGAAAGTGATTTATCTGGTCACTAATAGTCTTTAAATGCTCCCGGGTGAGTATAATATGCAGCAAGGCGAGAGGCCTACTCCATCCAGCCTGTTGAAAACAAATACAGCTCTCTCCGGCTCTAGATCCTCCCCCCTCCCCTACCCCCATGTTTTTTGTGTTGTTGTTTTTTACCAAATGATTTATTGATATTACATTACAGTGAGTGACAAAATAGTGTTATCTGTATTTTTAGACTTTATGGCCACCCTATAGAATCTTTGGACTAGAAAAGCAATTAAGATTTTGTTTTCTCATCATCATTAAGCTGTCACCCTTAGTCTAGGCACAGCTAGTACAACATGTTTCTGCAACCCCAGGCTCCATTCCCTTTACCAACTATTTACTCCCAGGAGAAAAATAGTCAGAACCAACATCTAGCAGCATTTTCAAAATACATTTTTTTAAAAATCTTGAATAGAAAGTAAACAATTCTTTTAGTCCAGTAACTCCCTATGGTCTTATTGCATCTAATACATAAGATAGGCTCTTTTAACATTTATGTAGGTGAATATTTCTTATTTTGAGGATTTACAAAAGACAATGAGGATTTTATTTTTCCACAAAAAAAAAGAACAGTATCCACCCAGGAGAGTCAGACCAGCAGATTAAGTAGCTCAGCTTTTGGTGCATGAAGTGATCTGACATCATCCCCTCGCTCTCAGCTCTTAGGAAGGAAGTTCAGAGGGAGAAAGGCTATAGGGAGCAGGGGAGAGGAGGAAACAGATGTGGTAGAAAACACCGTCTAGTAAAAACAGCAGAAGCCAAGTCCTTTCATTGCAGGATGTCTGAAGAGGAGAGCTTCTATGGAGCATGGATGCAGGAAAGGAGATGTCTCTCTTAACAAACAATAAATGGTGGATACAGTCACTCAGAGTCAGAGAAGTGACCACCGCGAGAAATTGGCTTCAACCTCGTTGTCTCTAGGGGAGAACATACCAGAGAATGTGGGACAAAGCCCGGGCCACCGCCCTGGGCGTTGGCAGGCCTACTGGTGCTATGGTTCAACCGCCTTCAGGGGGTGGGGAGAACCAGTGACCACCACTCATGGGTACAGGGGCTACCACTATGGCAACAACATGATGGTCAAACATCAGCTAGCGCTTGGGCTATGCACCGCTTGAAATCCAGCCTGCCCTCGCTTTCCTGTGAAGGGCTCGAGGCCTGTGCAGAGCATCTTCAACAGGTGCAGGTGCCCCTTCTTAGGAAGGGCGGAGAACAGCCTCTTCATGAGCTCCTTTTGCTCATTAGTTTTCATATCAGTTCATCCTTTAAACTAGAAAAGACCAAGCTATCTCAGCTGGCTTCTGATTGGGACCACACGACACATACAACTCAAAGAGGGACCCTATCGTCTTGGTGCGCTCACCTTGCTCCTCTGGACTGAATAGGTGTGATCTTGTTGGAGAAAACCGTGTAAACGCAGGGGCAGATTTGGTCAGTCTCCGTTCCAGAAAACTGGGGGCGCACTCCTTGGGTCTTGCATAGTTTAACGACGGGGTTGGCCACCTCCTCGTGCTGGCTTAGCCTGACATTGACTGCTTCCGCGTAGCATCCTCCTGCTGGACCCACCGCCCGCCGGTGACGTCATCACCCAGGTAGGAGAGGTGGATTGAAGTCCAGGTTATACACCCTTCCGCTAGGGGGCGCGTCCAACCTCGGCTGGGACCATCTGGGTGTTTCTGATGCGGGATGCGGTGCTCAGAGTGATCACGGGCCCAGGGCACAGATCCCGTCCAGGGCTTCAGCCTAAACTGAGGTCCCGGGAAAACCGCTAGTCGCGGAGCCGATCCCGCCGGTTCTCCAGCTCCCACCGCACCAGGCATGTGGTCACGCGGCCTGGGACCACGCGGCCGTGGTCTGTACCGCTTGGCGGGATCACCAGCTTCGGTGTTGGCTTTGATGTCTTCCCGCAAGAAGAGGCCGCTGGAGTGGTGCTGGAGGCCCAAGTCCTGGGCGCTCCCCTGGCCCAAGGCGCCCTGGCCCGAGCCGGGCGCTCCGAGGAGAG
>NW_005371516.1:385117-389129 GCF_000412655.1 Myotis brandtii
GAGGGCCCTTGTTTATTGCACATCGCTTTATTGAACTTCACAGGTGTTTCCTTTTCTGCAAATAAAAGCAAGACCCTTCACCAGCAAAATGATTACAGCTGGCCTTACTCGCTTTGCTGCGCTGGAACCCAACCGGCAACGTCTCCGAGGTATGTCTGCATTAGGGGTGACCCTTGAGGAAAGCGAGGATTAGGGTTGCCGAAGCCACCACTACGCACATCCTTTACTCTCACCCCACCCCCCGCCCCCACACGTATTTTTGATACAAGGTTGGGAATGTGAAAATACTGTTTTCGGTTTGCAGTTGGTTGAATCTGCAGATGCGAAACCCATGGATACTAAGGCCTGAATGTATTTATGGCGGGGAAAATCATGCGTAGTAAATCCACGCTGTTCGAGCCTGTGTTGTTCAAGGGTCAACTGTATTTTCATGTACAGGAGTAGCAAAAACTCAGACACAGTAGTTAACTGGCAAAACATTCCTTTGACTTAAAAGCCCTGATATGTCTTACCCTGGCCTCAACATTTGAGGCAGTGAATACTCTGTTAAAAAAATTAAAATCTACCCGTCAACAGCATAAGATTTACTTTCTGTTTATTCTAGAAATAGATTTTTATTTAAAGCATTACGGATGGAAGTTCTGTTGTATATCTCTTTAAGTTCTTTAAAACAGTGTTCTGCCTGATTAAAAATAAAAGTTGAAACAAGCAAAATAGAGACAGACTCAGAGCTAACAGCTGTTGGGGGGCGGGGAAGAGTGGGAGATGGAAGAATTGAGCAAAAAAGAAATAACTCATGGGCAGGGACAACAGTGTGGTGATTGCGGGGCTGGGGGAGGTGGAGGAGGGTATGGGGGGATAAATGGTGATGGGTGGACACTTGAGTTGGGGTGTGTGTGTGTGTGAACACACAATACAGTGTACAGAATTGTGCACCTGAAACCTGTATAATTTTGTTAACCAGTGCCACCCCCAATAAATTCAACAAAAAGGAAAAAAAAGTAGTTTATGATATTGTATGCTGGTCAAATAAAGGAAAAAGTAGTTTATGATATTGTATGCTGGTCAAATAAACCACAAAATGCTTTTGGATTTGGGGAGATATATCCATGTATTTAGCCATTAAAAAAAGAGAAAGAGAAAATACCTTCAGAGATGTGCACATCCAAACAGCACAGTAGAGGGCACTCTGTGTCCATGTTAATGAAGAACAGCTTTGCTAGTTCCTGAAAACACTGAGAAATGGCCATTTTCACTTTTATTTTACTAGTAGATTGGAAAAGTGTTGTGTTTCTAGGAAGGTTAATGTGGCTGTGATCCTAGCCTACAAGCCTTTTATACTGTGTTCCATTCTATGAATATTTTACACTGTTTTCCAGTTCTGAGGTTCAATAGCATGCAATCATCTTCATTTTATAATGTATTTGCGACCTGACAGGCTATCCTGACATCCTGGTATCCTGACACATATGTTTGTATATTTATATCCTGGTGTATATCCTAGTGCTGGTGAACCAGCAGAGAGCAGATAGTTAAGGGTACCCTGCCCTCATGGAGCTGTAGTCCAGTGGGTGGAGACAGAAAACAAGCAAATATTTATATACAAATTCTTCCATATGAAGAAAAATAAAGCCAGAGAGGGATAGGAATTGTGAGGTGAGGGATTATATTTTAGATAGAGAAGGCCCCCCCTCCACAGTGACATTTGGACAGAGACCTGAAACAAATGAGGGAAGGAGTCTGTGATGGTTAACTTTGTGTATAACCTTGACTAGGCCAAAGGATGCCCAGATATCTGGTTAAACATTATTTCTCCATAATCATGTGAGCCAACTTCTTGTAAGAAATGTCATTTTATATATACCATAGCCTATTAGTGTCTTTCTCTGGAGAACCATGACTAATGACTAATGACTAATGACTAATACAGAAAAAAAGGCATATCTCTGGGTGGGGACCTGCAGAGCCTTTCATGCAGAGGGGTAAGAAGCTGCTTGGCTTATTCAAGGAATTGTGAGGAAGGGGTGTGGCTAGAGAGATTGAGAGAGATGGAGAAGGGTGAGAGATGAGGTCAGAAAGGTAGTGGGATGTCCATAGATCAGTGGGATTTCCGTTTTCCCTCTGGGTGAGATAAGATGGAGTGACATGATTGTCTCCCATTTTGAAAGGCTCTGTCTCACTGCAGAGTGGAGGAGAGCCTGCAGGACGGCCAGCCTGGAAGGAGAGGCCAAGTAAGAGGCTGTGATTGTAATCTAGGCAGAGCTGGTGGTGATGGTGGTGAAGAGGGACTGCATATGAAGCCAGTGGGAGGAGGATGGATTTGATATAGGATGTGAGAAAATGAGATACATTGAGTATCACAGGAGTTGCTATTTATTGATCTTGGACACATTGTGTGAGGAGAAGGTGTAACTGGGGAAAAAGGAATTGATAATGTCCATTTTTTGACATGTTTATCCTATTGGACAGTCAATTGAAGTTATTGAGTAGGCTGTTCAAGTTCAATAGAGAATTCATGGCCAGGAACATGTATTTGCTGTGAATCAGTGTATAGATACATTTAAAGACATAGAGTGGATGCGGTGACCTAGAGTGTGAGTATAGATAAAGAAGACATCTGAGAGGACAACTGACTCCTGGAATGTTCTGTCACCTAGTGGTGCAAGAGGAGAGGAGGAGCTGGAAAAGATGATGAGGCAAAGATCCCAGTGAGGCAAGAAGAAAATGGAGGGGGTCCATGAGGGAATGCTTTGCTGAGGTGAATTATAAGGAAGCAACTACCCATGCCTTTCTGATAATTTCCTAATAATATAACTAAATATTCTTGTGAATGTTCTAATGGACGCTTATGGGATATTTACCACCAAATTGTGCATTGCCTAAAGTACTGATTTTCAACCGAGGCCGATTTTGCTCCCCAGGGGACATTTGGCAGCAATGTCTGGATACATGTTTGGTTGTCAGAACTGGGGGACATCTAGTGTTACTAGTATCTCTTGGGTAGAACCCAGGGATGATGCTAAGTATCCTACAGTGCACAGGAGAGACCCTCACAGCAAGGGATTATCTCATCCAAAGTGTCAATAGGGCCAAGGCTGAGAATCACTAACCTAGAATAACTACCTTTCAACATGGAAATAAAGTAGTGTATTATTACAGAGAAATTGTTTTAAAAAACAAACAAAAATAAGAAAATACCACATGATAGGGCAGCTGCTTTATTTTTCATATAATGTTTTACAAAAAGAACCAAATAAGATATCTGAATTAATAAACTAAATTTGCCATATTTTTATCATCATGAAATAGGAACTCTATATATAAGACCTAATTATTTAACAGTACTAAAATATATAGTATTGATTTTTTCCTCCAACCGGTGCATGTACTCTAGGACCCTTATTCTGAATTCTTTTTCCGTCATGTTGCATGCCTCTGTCTCACTTAGCTGCTTTTCTGGCGAGTCCTCCTTCTCTTTCCTTTGGGGGTTTCTTTGTCTACCCATGTTTGATCTCACTGACATATCTAGTTGTTGAGTCGTTCAGTGGCTGCTCCCTGGGTGGCAGTGGCTCCTCGGGCTGTGGTTGCTCCTTGGGCGGTTGTGGTAGCAGTGGCTCCTCCGTTGATAGCAGGGCCTCTGGTGGGTGCTGTTCACAGCTGTGGTGGCTCTTCTGGCAGGTGGAGGGAGGCTTCACACACAGTAACTGTTCCCCAGACAGAGCGTGTGGAGATCAGGAGGCCGCTGTTGCTTGAATCTGCTGCGTTGATTTAAAGGCACAAAATACAACACAACAAGGCACAACGTACCAGGCACTGAACACGAATGTATTTACGATATCAATAACCCCAAATAAAGGTGGCCACCCGAGCTAAGAGAGTTAGGAGATAAGGAAGAAAGAAGAGAAAAAGGTAGAAGAGAAAAAAGAAAGAAAGAAAAAAGAAAAAAAAAGGAGTGCAAAAATAAAATTGGAAAAAGGGAGGGGAAAAAAGAAGAGGAAAAAGAAAAAAAAAA
>NW_005371516.1:389377-400175 GCF_000412655.1 Myotis brandtii
AAAATAAAATGACACTTTAAAAAATGGTAAAATGGTAGCGGTAATAATACTAGTTAAAAATAAAAATGTAGTAGTTGAAAGGGTAAAATCAGGTGATGGGAAAAAAAAAAGAAAAACAATGTTTTCTTAGTTAAAAGGTGAAAAAGTAATTAATTAAAAAAAAATAAAATAAAAATGTGCAGTAATGCAGGTGCTTCAGATCTTCTACTCTTCTTTTTGGCACGCCCGGAATTCAGGAGAATGTTGAATTTCCCTCTGATACACTGTTCCTCCGTGTTGTAAGCCACAGTCCTGATTTTAAGGCAGGCCGTATTGGTTCCCCTTACTGCTGTATTTGTATGTACAGAAGAGTCAGTTCGTGGCTCTGCCTCTGGGTGGCAGTGTGTCTGGATTGACCTCCAAGGCTTTAAGTCCTCTCTGACCAGGAGTTCTCTATTGTACCTGAACCAGCTCCGCCCAGAGCTGGTTCACCAGTCGCCACTCCCAGCTCTGTTTCCCAGGCTCCCCAAAAACAATCTTCCCCTACAAGCTCCGCTAGCGACCCCAACTGGGCAATCACATGCACTGGGATCAACAATCAAACTCACAGATTTAAGAGGAAGTGTGTAAACAAGAGCCTGGGAGGCTGTCAACAGTACTAAAATATATAGACACAGGTATGTGTGTAAGGTAATAACTTTTTGAAAAATTTAAACACTATAATTTTGATATTCTATATTTAAAATTGATGTTGAATCTTAGTGTATTCATTTTCTATTGCTACTATAACAAATTATCCTAAATTTAGTAGCTTAAAACAAGACAAATAGACCGCCTTCTAGTTCTGAAGCTCAGAATTCTAAAGTGGGCCAACAGGGTTGCTTGAATTTCTTCAGGAGGCTCTAGGGGCAGAATCCTTGCCTTGCATTTTCCAGTTTCTAGTGGCCTCCAGCATTCCTTGGCTTGTGGCCACTTCTTCCATTTTCAAAGCTAGCAGTGTAGCAGCTTCAGAGATCTCTTTTTCTATCTAAACTGCGGTGTGACCATCAGTAATATCTCCTTCTCTGACTCTGACTTCCTTCCTTCCTTCCTTCCTTCCTTCCTTCCTTCCTTCCTTCCTTCCTTCCTTCCTTTCTTCCTTCCTTCCTTCCCTTATAAGGACTCTTGTTATTATATTGGGCCCAGCTGGATTATCTCCACTTCTCAATATCCTTAATTTAATCGCATCTGCAAAGTCCCGTTGCCCTGTAAGGTAATATACTCCCAGGGTCCAGACAGGATATGGTCAAGGAGGCTATTACCCTGTCTACCACTCTGTGTGAAAAAGTATGCGATAAAACCAGTGTTCTAGTGGGTGGGCATATTGGGTAAAAGCTGATAACCTGAGAAACAAGTAGATATTCCCACTCTCTTTCATTAATTCCACCTTTGGCCTACACCCTCATTTCTAAAATAAAAAATAAATGTAATTGTAGCTGGGGGAAAGTCCAGTCAGCATTTTATCTCTTTCCTAATCTTTCGAAGTTGCTGGTCTTGTTCCAACCTGACACTTATATACAGAGGCAGAAAGAACGTCCCCATACTGAGCTCACATAAGGCAGCTGCCATCTGCACAATTACAATAACACTACTTGGAAGACAAAAGTATAGGTGGGTAGGCTATCTCATTTGAGTTTAACCAAAACCAAAATATTTTGAACTAGAGTTCTAATTTAAGAAGATAATTTGGAGCTTTGGTTTTTGAGAGTGGCCTTTTTCTGTTCTCAGTCACAGGATATCTGTGAATTTATGTATCTGAAGATCCAGTAGGGACATTGCTAGAATGGTAATATTCTCAGCGGGGTCCTCCGTGAGGTCAAGCAATAGGCCTCTAATGGTGCATAATATTCAACCCAGGTTTGAATGAAAAGAAGCATTATTTGACTTCTGAATATAACAGTGCTTCTAAAAAGGTCATATTTTTATAAGATCAAGTATTATTTGACATGAACTTCCATTGAGGGCACCAGAGATAATGTCTTTTTTGGAATCCTTGAATCTTCTGCTCATTTGAGTCTGCATTTTATTCTTTTTTATAATGTTTCTGGCCCCAAGAGGTCATCAGAGCCTGAAAGCAGAGAGTTTTTATACTGCCTAACTGTCTCCGTGAAACTCACACAACCCCTTCGTTATGATTCCATGATGATATGCCTTAAGAGAGGAGGTCACTGTCAAGCGTGGTATATGTCTCAAGAAATTTTATAGATGACACATAGGAGCAAATTATTTCATATCCCAGCACCCAAACTGCCACAAAGCTCAGAAGAACGTGTAGGCAAAAATAGTCACAGAATAATGAATACCCAATTTTTAATTTTAAAAAAGAGCTAACCAAAAGTATGGAAATTATGTTCTATTTTCTCATAAGGATTGCAGGTACCCTGTAGTGCATGAAAATATTCTATGTGCTAAAATTTCCAGCTCTGTGGGTTTTTAAAAATGTACTTTGTACTGGCTGGCTTTTAAGATGATTATTAAGTGAGAACAAAAAGAAAAGGGTGTAATTTTCTTCAATTTTCTAGGCATGTGTTTCCCCCCCTAGAAAGTAATCTACTCAGTCTTGGCAGAGTCAGATCCCCTCCTGGGCATCTCCCTGATGAAACCTTATGACCAAATCTAAGGGACACATTTCTGATGCCGTTGGCCTGCCTTTGCTTTGTCTGAAAGCAGTGCGGTTGATTACAATAACAGTATAATACAAACGAACACTGTGTGGTGTCCAGGTCGGTCCTTAAATTAAAAGACCTTCTGAAGAATCCTGGCTCCACCATTACTAGTTGGGCCAGGTATATTAGTTATATCACTTAATTACTTTTCAACTTCAGTTTCTCTATTGGTTAAGAATGCATTTGCCTACCTACTCATCTTACAGTCCAGGTACTAGATGGTCTTCACTGGTTAGTGTGGGTGCTGGTAAAAAACCAACATAACTGCAGGCCTCGGGAGGAGATCGTTGAGCTTCTACCCTAGGTTAAGCCAAATGAGAAGAGAAGGAGACTGAGGAGAGCTTGGCACCGTCTCTGAATGTACAGAATATGAAGACAGAAGACAAGACCAAAATAAATAGATGTATCAGAAGTAGATCTGTCAGGGAAGGAAGTTATAAGCCTTTGAAATCTGGGGCGGGGGGGCGGGGATATTGAGAGAAGTTCAAGGATTGAGTAGAATGAATAAAACAATAATGGTGGTGAGGGTGGGGTGATAATGAAGAAAACTGAATGCCAGAAACTCTCTTGAGTTTCTGTACTTGAGCTTGAAGTACTTTGTGCTCGATGGGATTTGTCATATATGCCGAGGTGAGATGTAAAAATCTTCAGAAATGAACTCCTATGCAGAATACAGGGAAAATTCCTCCTTTTTGGAAGGAAAAATAAAACCCACCTCTGATAAGTATATTAATCATTTTATGTACTCACTCACCTTTTGCATTTACCACGTACAGTCTCCCACCATCAAACACATCAGTAAGAAAGTTTGATTTTATTGAACATTTCAGAAAGTAGAATGTAGAAGTTTAGAGAAGTATTCTCTTTAGCTCTGATATAAACTGAGTGTAACTTAGGCTAAGAACAATAACAGACTTAGAATGTATTACGAACAAAAAATATTTTTATTGGTTAGTGACTTGGTGTTGATAAACAGTCTGAATATTCCAAAGATAGGAAATCTGGCTTGAAAATGTGTAATTTTTTAATGTAATTTGGGAGCTAAAAATATCATTTCTAAATATGCATGCTATTTCCCCCAAAGTGCTGTCAAAACAACAACAACAAAAAAACCAAGCAAGGGAGGAACAAATTATATCAATGCAATATCTATATCTGCTAATTGGTCTCCATTATCCATTCTTTCCTTTTTCCTCTTAGTACTGTAATAGAAACCCATTTAGTAGGCCACATTCTCTGTGTCCCTGGCAGCAAGGCGTGGTCATCTGACTGAATTCTGGCCAATGACATGTGAGCAAAAGGTCTTTGCTTCATAAGGGCAGGGATCCAGGTATCTAGTCTCTTCTTATAAAAGGAAATCTTTGTCCTTCCCTTTCCTAGTCCCTCTTCCACTGGCTAGGAAATGCTGAGAACTCGAGTAGGCACCTTGGGCCCGGAGATGGAAGCCTCATGTAGCAGTTGGCAGAGCTTCCCTACCATGACTGGATGTTTATTTAAAGACCGATAGATAAAAAGAAAGAACTCGCTTTCTCTTTTGAACCTCTGTATTTTGGAGTCTCTTTTTAGAGCAGTTTAGCCTGTACCTTAATTAATAGAAAAGCTGGTTATCAGAAGTGGAGGTTTACACAAAAATGTTCTAAACACTTGTGGTCCTGCCTTAATGGTAGATACGTGAAGAATGAATAGATGTGGCCAGCTGGGGAGCCAGTAATCCTTTTTATGGAAAAACATTCAAATAAAACTGTTACCAGTGGTAACTGAGAAGGCAGGATAGACCAAGCCTGTCCCTCCGAGAAAGGGGCTGGGAGAATTCGGAATATTAATGTGTACTGGCTGTTCTGGCAGCTTTTAGCAATATACTTACTGTAAGAGAGGTGAAGTCAGGCAAGAATGAATCAGTTTAAAGGAGAGATGAAAGGAGCTATAATTCTGCTCTATTCGCAGCAGGTGGCCTTTAATCTAAGTTGACTAAGGGATTAGTAACTTGGAAAAGCCAACTGTTTTCTGTAAACAAAATAACAGTAGATAAAGTTGTCACTCAGGACATTGCTCAAGAGCCTTCCCTTAAGTGTCCTCAACCAGACCTGTGAGCCAATCTAGAATCAGATGAAGGGTGTTGTTTTCTCACCCAATGTGGCTGCTCTTAATTCAAGGGGCGGGGGGTGGGGGAGCGGGTAGCACTGTCAGATTTATATCCAGATGAAGCCTTTGGTTGTGGTTTCTTTCATATACAACTACTTGGAACCAAATAGACAAAAATAATCAACATGTTTTTGAGCAAATTATGTTGCTAAAGAACTTGGAAGTCTAGTCTACACAAGTTTGTTGTTGTTTAACCATGAAGCATCCCCTGAGAGCCTAACCCAGCAGTAGCAGAGAGCTAAGAAACACGTGCTGTATTCGGCTTAAAACTAGAACTCCGTGTCCACTGCCCCATCTTAAGCAGAAAAGAAGGGATGCTCTCCAACGTGCACAGTAATGTATCTCAGGGGATCATGGACCGAGAAGAATTTTCCAAAGGACAAAGCCAGGAGACCCAAAGGACAGTGCGACAAGGAAGTTCCCCAGAAAGCAGAGGCAGGATTTCATCCAGAAACTTACTCCATTGCTAGTGAGGACAATCTTCGGAATTTCTGCCCAGCAAGATTTCAGCATTCCTATCAACAAGTGGCTCTGTGTGCTTCCCATTCTTCTCTTTCTAAAGTATGATATTTTATTGCAGGTATCCTGGTTCTATTCCACCACTGAATATTAGTGTTTTGTGTGTTGGTGTGTGTGGAACTTGGGGGCTGGGGAAATGACAGTGACGACATCTACTAGTTTATTGGTCACAGAACCAGAAAAAGTCACATCAGGACTCATGGAAAGAACTTTGCATCATGTAGAGATTCTGGATTTTGAGCTAGACTGGATTAGACTCTACATAGTGCACCTTTGATAAGGAGATATGTTTGTTATGGAAGAAACAAGAGATAACTGAGTTACCATGCAAATAGGTTATGGTAGAAACTGCTTAATGCCTTCTAGTAATCAATATCCCTTAATTCCTTCCAATAATAGAAACTACCACCATTTTAGCAAAATTTGTGGTTGTCCAGGTAGAAATGAAATTTCCCAGCCTCACTTGGAGCTCATTATGACCACATGACTCAGTACTGATTATTACCCAATAGGATATTTCCCTAAAAAGGAATCTTTTTGCTACAGCAGCTCAATTGTACACTAAGAAAGATAGCATTTCTCCTGCATTCAACAAGAACAATATAGGAAAGCATTTAACTATTTCTTGGAATAATAATGGAGGGTGAAAAAAAATTGTAAGTATCTTATGAGGCAAGTTTAATATTATACTTGTTTAAGGCTAGAGAGAAGGACATGTTTAAAGAGTACTTTTTCACAAAATTACTGGGTTAATTTAAATAGTATTTGACTATGTCTCCATAGTTTACCTTACTGACTTTTTTCATTTCCAATTGCTAGGCATATAGTAAGACCTCAGTTAATACTTATTGAATGGCAATCTCAAACATGGGATAGGTAGCAAGATAACAAGGAAGAATATAGTGAGAGACTAAAATACTTACTCAGTTGTGTTGCAGAATGTTTTAACCTGCTCCCAAAAGAAGGATACACAGCTACACCCTTTCTGAGTGCATCACAGCAAAAACATAAGCACTCATGAAAGAAAAACACGATGCAATTAACTACATGAAAATATAAGAACCAAAAACCAAATGAGAAACTTAGAAAGTAATGTGTAATACATATAGCCAACATTATAGTTATGCATACTATTTTTTTTAATTGAAAAGGAACTCTTACAAATCAACAGTCAACAACCCAATTGAAAAATTGTCAAAAGACACGACCAGATAGTTCACAGAAAAGAATAAAAATGGCCTTGGCTGGCGTGGCTCAGAAGGTTGGAGCATCATTCCATACACTGAAATGTTGTGGGTGCAACCCCCAGTCTAGGTTGATCTGCGGTAGGGTGTGTGTGTGTGCAGGAGGCAACCGCTTTGTGTTCCTCTCTCTCTCTCTCTTTCTCTCTCTCCCTCTCCCTCTTCCTCTCCCTCTCCCTCTCCTTCTCCCTCTCCTTCTCCTTCTCCCTCTCCCTTTTCCCTCTCGCTAAAATCAATAAATGTATCCTCAAGTGAGGATTAAAAGAAAAAGAACTAGTTTCACCAAGAAATGTCTAAAATGGTGCTTTGTGAATACTGTAGCAATGAATAAGTTCATTCTCTAGAAAAGGTGATTTCTTTAAATGTATAAAATGTTGTGCTAATTCTATATGTACAAAATTTACATAGTATCATTATGCTTCTTTATTCTTGAAGAGATTGAGATGTTCATAGGAAACATGTTAAGAAGCACAGTAAAAAAGCAGCAATCTAGAAAGACCACAGACGAACATAGACTTTTAATAGCATTAGATCCATGCCATTGTGCAGTGGTGGCAAAGGCTCTTAACTGGAATGGGCACAATGTCAAAAAAAAATTTTTAAGGATATTTGGATGGGAAAAAATAACTCCTCTAAAAATAAGCATGTCCTCAGCTGAGGATTAAAAAAAAGAATAAAAATTACCAACAAATATTAAAAAGATATTCTATGACACTCATAATTTAATACATTTAAAATATAACAGAAGAATCATATTTTTGTCTATCTACTAAATTGGCAAATGTTAAAATATAAAAGTGTTACTGGCTATCAGAATATAGAAAACAGGTTCACAGATACACTGCAAATGGGTGTATAAATTGGGCAAAACGAATAAAAATTACCAACAAATATTAAAAAGATATTCTATGACACTCATAATTTAATACATTTAAAATATAACAGAAGAATCATATTTTTGTCTATCTACTAAATTGGCAAATGTTAAAATATAAAAGTGTTACTGGCTATCAGAATATAGAAAACAGGTTCACAGATACACTGCAAATGGGTGTATAAATTGGGCAAAACTTTTTTATCTATAACAAAGTATTATTTTAGTAAAGAAAAATACACCTGAAACATTATCTATTTACCAAATGTGCACTAATCTAAAATCAAAGACATTAGATGAGTACTTATGGAAGAGAGAAGGATATATGTGTTCTCAAGCAAGCTAATCTGCTCAAACTGATATTTGACATATGTTCGTAACATTTAATCAAAGGCAAGAGAAAGCAGAGAATCTAGATCTATTAGCAGAGGCCAGTCTCATTTCTCCTCTCTGATCCTGTCTTGGAGAGACAATTAGAGGTAATCTGTAAGATCATCTATTTAAGCACAACTCTTGGTATTCTCATCTCTTGTCTCAAGCAGGATATCACGTAATTCTTTACACCGCCCGCCTGTTTCTAACAGTCCTGGTAAGAAGAATTGCCTTCACATTGTATTTTTGTAATGTTTGGCCTCCAGCAAGGAACCCACTATAGATTTAAACATTAGCCCTAGCTGGTTTGGCTCAGAGGATAGAGTGTCAGCCTGCGGACTAAAGGGTCCTGGATTCAGTTCCGGCCAAGGGCATGTACCTCAGTTTCAGGCTCCTTCCCGGTCGGGGCTCATGCAGGAGGCAACCAATCAATGTGTTTCTCTCACATCAATATTTCTCTCTGTCTTTCCCTCTCTCTTCCACTCTCTCTAAAAATCAATGGAAAAATATTCTCGGGTGAGGATTTAAAAAAAATTTTTTAAATAAACATTAAGCGTCTGTCCACCTGGCTTACCATTCAGTCATGCCTACCGGTCATTTTCCAAAACTAAGCATTGTAAATGTATACTGTTGTATAGAAAAACCAGCCTCTCTACCAAAATAAATAAGTTGAGATTTACTTTGAATTAAAATTTAAAAAGCTAATATTTACTTAAGCCTAATGCATTTGAACTGGGTCTGAATTTCAAAGCCTGCATATGCCCAGCATATGTAGAATGGCCATTTGTTCCAGTCTGCTATTGTCCCTGGGTAAGACAAACAACCCAAGAGAGAGAGAGAGAGAGAGAGAGAGAGAGAAAGAGAAAAGAAGTCTTATAAATGCACTTCACAAAGAGTAATATAAAAAAGCCATTAAACCTCTAAAACATGATAACCTACGTATTCATTAGGGAATGGCTAATATCAAATATTTTACTTGGCAATGCCAAGTAAAAATACTAGTGAGGATGTGGTGCAATTGGAACTTTCATCCACTGCTGGCGAAAGTGTGAATTGATACGGTGGTTTGAAAAACTTTCACTTTCTATTAAGATGAATATATACATACCCTATAACCCAGAAATCCCACTTTATGGTACATACCCAACAGAATGCATGCAAAGGAGTGCCAAAGGATATGCTGAATTCTTAAGTGATAAATTTCCTTTTTACATTGGCAGAGAAATGAAGATACTGATTAGCAATTTCCTTGTGTAATGCAGTCAGCAGAGGACAAATCAAAGGTATTGTTATCCCACGTGTTTTGCAACTTGTGTTTCTCTTTTTCATTTCTCCTGATCTGAAAAGCAGCCTGTTACTTGACAACATCCGTCCCCTACCAACACAGCATTTTCAGTATGCAATTGACTATGATATTTGCATGTATTTTATCAAGTCTCCATCTCTTCAGAATCAAGATTTCTAACGTATTTGTTTCCTAATTCAAGAATAAGAATTCAATAGTCATAATGTTTTCTTTTCCCTGTGAAAATTTTTTTTAAAATTTAGTAAACATAAAAAAGCCCATCTTATTTAGAGGGATTATTTTAAATGTTATAATAAAAACGGCACCTTTATAATGTTTGATCATAAAATGCTTTTCTGTTATTTCTGCATTGACTGCAAACAGTAGTGAATTAAAATTGTATTCCTGACTTAGTCTAAGGCAGTGGTTCTCAACCTTGGCTGAACATTAGAATCACCTGGGAATCTTTTTAAAATCCTGATTTCTGGGCCTCATCCTCCGGAAATTCTGTTTATTTGTTACTAAGTGAGGCCCCCATAACAAAGAAACAGAATTTCCAGAGGATGAGGCCCAGAAATCAGGATTTTAAAAAGATTCCCAGGTGATTCTAATGTGCAGCCAAGGTTGAGAACTACTGGCCTAAGGCTTTAATAATTCATTAATTAAGGTTGATGTTGCTGTTATCCAAATCATTCTGGCTCATGCCAACTCCTAGGTAAACAAGAGCAAGCTCATTTCTGTTTTCCTAATCATCTGACATTGGCCTTAGCTTGTGGTAGATCTAGAGTTGGAATAGATTTTGTCAGATCTTTCCCCCACGGGACTAGCTGGAATGGAGTGAGAATGACAGGGATGGCCCTGAACTCCTTACAATGGTCAGAGGAAGAGATGGATGTGGACATGTTTTCATGGAGCGCTGGCCCACCAAAGACGCTATGGAGGTGGAAATTTCTCCTGACCTATTCCCTTTCACATTCACATGTATAAATTAACTCAAATTTTCCTGTATAACTATGTACAAAGTAAAAGCCTCGATGGACTCTTATGTTCCGTGATATAATCCAGAGTGCAGGCTAGTGAAATGAGCTGAGCTGTGTGTGAACAGCCTATATCCCTAACCTCTACGCCCCATCAATAGTCAGCGCTCTAGAGAGCGTATAATTGCTTCCACCTAGTAATAAGAACCCTGCTAACCAGACCTGCACTAGAACTTGGAGCAGCTTTTCCACAGAAGGAATTCAGAACGTGCATTAGAGGAGTTGAAAGCTGGAAGCGTCTTCCTATGTCAAGAAAGTTTCCATCTGTCAAACCTAAGTTTGTGCCATCACTCTTCCTTGTCTTTGTCAGGAGAGGAGGGGAATTGCTCCGGCACCTTGAAAAATTCTGAGCACATCAACAATGGGCCATCTATGTGTTTATTTCTCAGACAATAGGAAGATTGTGACCTTGTAACAGTTTAACATGAAAAATGTCCTTGAAGCCTTTTAAAGGAGAGTGTAGACAAGGTGAGAAATGAGAATGGCTCAGAATCTTAAGAGTTTAGAGTCCACGTCTCCCTAAATATAGAGCGTCATGTTTCTGGGAGGCCGAGGTGTTGTTCACCAGCATTTAGCCTGGCTGAAAGGGGCTGCTACTCATCTCTCCACCTCCTCCTTCAGAGGCCTCCCCCCTCCCTCCCTCC
>NW_005371516.1:400237-410215 GCF_000412655.1 Myotis brandtii
TTCCTTCTTTCTTTCCTTTTCTTTATCTCTTTATTTCTTTGGACTGCTACATGCAGACCAAAATGTTAGAGTTGACATTTCCTTGAAAGAAGATATGAGATGTAGTCACTTCTCATTCTGACCTCAGTGAGGGCTGTGGATCCAGAACATCAGTGAATAATGCAGAAAGTTCCGTGATCTCAGAAGAGTTCCCAAAGTTGCTTTAGCAACGTTTATCTCAAAAATCTAAAAATGAACCAACAGTTCCCCCCTTCCATGTGTGAAATGATTTGTTGTCTGGGCTCCTTAGGATGGAAAAAAAATCTGGCATCCAGATCTCTGTTAAGCCACTTAAAGTTATGTTCCTAGAAGAGGCACAAGGGAGACACAAAGCAAATTTAAATTTTAGTATTCTGTGTATTTTATTAAATTTGTTTAGGGTGTTTTTTTTTAAGGGTTTTTGTTTAGGGCTAATATCATGAAAGGAAATTATGTGGTGAGATCTATTATAATAATGGTTAAAGAACATACTGTCTTTCTTTTGCAGGATTTTATAAATAGGTACCATAATGCATTTTATTTCCCCAGAGCCTAGAACAGTGCTGGCAGGAAGGCAGTGTATAAATATGATGCCTTTGTACTGACATAGTCTGTCTTTGCATATATGCATGTTTAACTTCTAAAACATAAATATCAGGCTGCCAAGGAAATTCATATACAGAGCACTGTCTGTGTTTACGCCCAAGTTTTACTAGTCTCATGGGCATTTGGCTTGCTGAGGGGTCCGAACGTTCAGCCTGGATTAGAATGTATGCAACACGGCTGCCAAAACTGAGATTTGTGACTCTATCCACTGGCACAGTAGATTGCCAAATACCTTTGGTTAGTCTTTGTTTAGTTCTCTTCTTTGATGTTGCAGCAATGCAGTTTTTATACTTTATTCGGAGTGGATTATCTGTGAGATGAAAACACATAATGGACACAATTCTAAACTGACCCCCTCAAAGGCATTCTGCTGTTCTAGGGAGTCTCACATGTGTAACTGGACATAGTCAGCTCGTATATGTTAATTATTTGCTTGTCAAACAGTCACTCTTCGGATGATCAGATATTTTGATACAGAAACTCGAGGAGATCTATCCAAGCCTGTTGATAGTTTCCCTTTGAAGTAAAAGAGCTATAACGAATTCAGTCAAAATGTTAGTTCTTCTGAACACCACATGAATAAGAGCCTACAGATCTACCCCAAAGAGCAGGAGTATTGCAAATGATTTTTTTTCTACCTCTCTAAATGTGCTAGATTTAAATATCCTTGTGCATGGGCAAGTGTGTAAATCTTTTTAAAAGAAACCTGATTTTCTTGTATAAACTGATTACTTTTGGAGCTATTGCTATTGTCTCCCCCCCACCCCCAACCCCGACACACACACTTCTTTTTTAAACCAATTTAATGATTTTTTTTTGTATAGTCAGTGTTGTATAACCATCATCAAAATCCATTTTAGGCCCACCTGGTTTGCTCAGTGGTTGAATGTCGACCCATGAACCATGATTCCCTTCACCCACTAATCTCACCCTCACTCCCCACCTCAGGCAGCCACCAGTCAGTTCTCTGTATTTATGAGCTTGAGTGTTGTGTAGGGGGTCAGCGAGAGGGATGGGTGGTTGTGTGTGTGTTTTTTTTTAGATTTTACATATAAGTGAAATCATAAAATATTTGTCTTTCTCTGTCTGACTTATTTTGCTTAGCATAATGTTCTTGAGACCCATCCATGTTGTGCAAATGGCAAGATTTCGCTCTTCTTTATGGCTGAGTAATATGTATCGTATACGCACATCACAAGCTCTTTATTCATCTATCAGCAGACACTTAGGATGTTTCCCTACTTTGGCTATTGTAAACAATGTTGCAATAAACATGGGAGTGCATATACCTTTTAAAGTTAGGGGTTTTTTTTCTTCAGATAAATACCCTAAGAGGAAATGCTGGATCATATGGCAGTTCTATTTTTAATTTTTGAGGAACCTCCATACTGTTTTTCATAGTAGCTGTACCGCTTTAAGTTCCTACCAGCAGTGCAGAAGGATCCCCTTTTCTCTGCATTCTTGTCAACACTTGCTATATTTACCAATTATAGCTATAAATAAGTAGAACTAAGAATTAATTATAATTTTACTCTTAGATACAAAACATTACATTCTCTTAGATACAAATATTACATTCTTAAGTTGATCTTTTGATACTAATAGGTTAGCAACTATTGTTCTTATGGTCAGATTTTAACACACACACACACACACACACACACATCTATAGTTATCCCAAAATATTCTGGTAGATCATTTATACTTTCTGTATACATCTGTTTTAGAATGAAATAAAGTTTTGTTACAGTATGAGACTAAAATGGTGGGATTGAGTTCCATTTTGTGTACTGTGTCACAAGCTATTTTATATAGATCAGGATTTCAAAATGAATGCTACTTGCCTTTGTAGTTATTCAACACACAGCTTTCTAATATTTCAGCTGTTTCCTGAAACACTGTTGTCTTATAATATTTAGTGTTTAGGATACCTTGGAGACAAGTTTAATTTCAGAATTACAGAACTACTTGAGAAACTGTCTTAGTACAACATTTCTATCTAATGTCTTAAGCTATGATGTAAAGCAGGGTGACTTCCCAGTCTGAATATCTGACCAATTTAATTTTAGGTTCCTGAAGAAGTATATTGTCTCTAAGTTTAATAAGCAATCCAGCCTACTTTCAATTTATATCACAGAAAATTACTATCCTATGTAATAAAGAGGGAATATGCTAATGGACTGCCCGATCCTCAAATATGGCATCACCCACAGCCAATAAGGAGGGAATATGCTAATTGACTGCCATGCCCTCAAAGATGGCAGCGCCACAGCCACAAGATGGCGGCGCCCACTCCCCTCAGACCCGCCAGGACGGCAGGCATACTGCAAGGCCGCCTGGGGGGCGGGCCTGGCCTTGCTGTGCGCCTGCCTCCGGAGTCCCCCAGTCCCCTCAAACCCCCAGGCACCCATGGCCAGCCCGAGGCACAGGCTAGCCTTGGATGGCGGCTGCTCAGCTGATACTCGAGGCGCAGGGAAGCCTCGAATGTATGTGGGCCGCCCAGCTGCCCAGGGCCACCCGAGGCTCAGGTAACCAGGACCGGCCAAGGCTTGTGCTGCCGGCAGTGGCAGCAGCAGAGAAGTGATGGGGACGTCGCCTTCCCCTGATCACTGGGTTGCCTCCCACCCCTGAGGGCTCCTGGACTGTGAGAGAGGGCAGGCCGGACTAAGGGACACCCCCACTAAGGGACCCCCCCCCCCCCACCCCAGTGCATGAATTTTCATGCACTGATCCTCTAGTTCTAAATAATATAGACCCATTGCTTTAACGTATGATGGTCATTGGGGCACTAAGAAAACCCCCAATTTTCTATTAAAAGGCAGTTTTATCTTTAAATAGAAGACAGCAGGGCAACTCCACAACACTAGTTATTTTTGTGTGAAGGTTAAACTTTAAACTCATTTCGTTCCCTGATTTTGAAACTACATCTGGATATGTCTTAGGACCATAAAATCCTTCTGGATTGAGAACATAAATTTGTTGCCAGCTCTCAATACATTCCAGATTGATTGCTATTCATCCTTAAATATTATATCCTCATGATAAATGAAGCATACTGAGGGGCTATTGTGCTAAAATCAGGAAATGTACTTTTAAACGGGGACATAGTGCTCTTCTATTTTTTTTTTAACTGCCTTAATCTGTTATAGTGGAAACCTTATGAAAGAACCTCTTTCCTCCTCCACACTCCACATCCCAGAGTGAGTCAGCATGTGGTCACAGGCAGAGCTCTGACTTGGAGTCAGCCAAGTTACATCTCCAAAACACTTGTCTAGTGACCCTCAGAAAACGAGTCATTTAACCTCATGGAGCCTCAGTTTCTCCATTTATAAAATCAGACTAAGTCACACAGATCTTGCTTTCCTTATAAGGCAGTTGGAGGATAACTGATAAATAAGGAAAACTTTTTAGGTAACTTTATAAAATGTAAGTGCTCTTTATTCATTTTTTAACAAATACTTATATTTATAAAAATGCATATGACTTATCAAACGTCAAGTTTCTCATTAAATTAGTTGAACGTAGACAGCAATTTTATTATTTTCTTCAATGGAAGGTCAGAAATTATGAAGTCTCTTTGCTCAGTTTACCTGGTTCACACCAAAAATATTCAGTACCTTAAAATAATTTTAAATCCTCATTTCTTATGACTAAAATGCTGTTGATTTAGTAAATTCCTTAACCTTTAGGAAGCTAAAAAATAAAATATCGATAAAGTATTGTGTTATCTAATAAATATTGGTGTTGTGCAAAAGTAACTTTACTCAATGCACTCCCCACAAAGAAAACCCAAGGAGGAAATGACGCACAAAGACTCTAAGCACACTTAATTTATTTATTCTACAGATGTTTTCTAACTTGCTGTCAGTTGCCAGGGGCTGGATTAGTATTGGAAAATAGGAGAATTCAGGTTCTGTTTGAGTCTTCCTTCGACACTGTACCACCTACAGAGGGCGCCCTTCCCACTTCTGTCTCTGGTCGCCTTGTCAGCTTGTTCTACTTGCACAGCACACCCTTCTGGTGAAAGGAAGACCATGTGTCAGCCACCTAGCAATGCTGATTCAGTTCAGCTGACCAGTAGCAATTCCTTCCTCAGCCTCTGCCCAGCCCGCTTTGGGTTCTGAACACGAAGATCACGATATTGATACACACTGAGCTGCATTGTACACAAAATGGAGAAGCCGTCTCCCCTGCCAGAGCAGATACACCTCTTCTGACCTCCTCCTGGCAGTTGGGCAATTGCATAAAGTGATACAATTTTTAAATTGCTATGTATGTGAAAATACAGGCTTTCCTCCAGCTTTCTGTCCTCCCCTCTTCTCTAGTAATCACACCAACCTTGCGTCTATGCCAGAAACCCTGGTGATTTATCCTGCACCTACTTTCATCCACAGCTTCAATCAAGGATTTCCAGCTACTTCTCATTCCAGAAAGTTCTAAAGACCTCATATCCCTAGGTAGCCTGATTCAGTACATCTAGATCTGAAAACTGTAAAATCATTTGAGCATACATTAGAGTTGTATTCCTAAAAGACCATACATTATCACCAAATATGCTATTATCAATGACAAATGAAAGAGAGTTAGGAACTAAAAAGTTTCAGTCGCATAGAGAAATAATTTTTTCCTGTACCATTTAAAAATGATAATAAGAGTATGGCTATAAAATAGCCCTAGCCAGTTTGGCTCAGTGAATAGTGCATCAGCCTGCGACTGAAGGGTTCCGGTTCGATTCTGGTCAAGGGCACCTGCCCGGGTTGCTGGCTCCACCCCCCAGTAGGGGACATGCAGGAGGCAGCTCATCAATGATGCTCTTTCATCATTGATGTTTCTATCTCTCTCTCCTCTCCCTTCCTTTCTGAAATCAATAAAAATATCTACACTAATAAAAGAGAAACATGCAAATTTGTGTCACTCCACTATGCCCACCAGCCAATCAGAGCAACTATGCAAATTAACCCAACAAAGATGGCGGTTAATTTGCATATGCAGGCACAGAGTGAAGACTGAAGGCTCTGGCCGCCGGAGTGAATGAAAACTGAAGACTGAAGACTGCAGAGGCTTGGCTTCTCCGCTGTGGCTGGACCAAAGGCCTGGATCCCAGGTGCCGGAGGAAAACCGGTGCCGGCAGCCAGGGGAAGGAAGGCCTATTGTACGAATCTTCGTGCAACGGGCTTCTAGTATAAACATAAGAGAAAAGAAAATAGATACAATATCAAGCAAATTCATATATGATTTTATATAAGTTTGCCTACGATTGACCTTTCTCCTCACCAGAGCTCTTATTAGCACTGGGATTCTTATATACAACTTACCACTTTTATTTTTCATTTTATTTTTTTATTGATTTCAGAGAGCAAGGGAGAGAGAGACAGAGATAGAAACATCAATGATGATAGAGCATCATTGATCAACTGCCTCCTACACACCCCACAGTGGGGATCGAGCCAGCAACCCTGGCATGTGCCCTGACTAGGAATGAAACCACGACCTCCTGGTTCATAGGCTGATACTCAACCACTGAGCACACCAGCTGGGCCTGCAACTTAGACTACTTTTAAAAACTGTTGACATAGGAGGCACAAAGCCACATAAAGCAGCTGTTACCCACGAAAACAGCATTTACTTTCATAATCCTGCTGCTGGATTTCCAATCATTATTTCCCTGCTACTTTCTGCTCACGATAGCATTATAATCAATGGTCGTTTGTAGCAGTGTGAGAACATCAAAATGTGCTCCCTGCTTAATAATCAGTCACGATATATCAGCCTATAATCTAAAATTCCAAGTCTAACAGAAATCTCTGCATTAAACCAACAGACCTTAGTGGTGATTCTAATCACAGGTTTGAAAACCACTGGGCTAGACCATTCTCTATGTGTACCTAAATCACCACCACTTCAAACCTACATGCTTATTTCAGACTTGCTATCTTGTCTACCACATTGTTTTCAAGTCAACGTTGGGCTTCCTATTGTTTGTTAATAATTCCACTGTTTTTCTAGTTACTTTGAATACATAAGAGCCACATGACATCCTCCTTGCTAGGAAGTGCTAGGAAGAAGATGTAAGGAAGGGTAAGGGATAGAGAGTGATGGCAGGGCAGGAAGGGCAGGAAGATACTTTAGATAGGATTCTCAGAGAAGGCCTCCCTCAGGAAAGAGCCCCCAGAAGCAGAGAGCCCACATGAGAGGACCAGGGACACAACGGACATGAACTGGAATGACGGCAGTGGGTGGTGAGAAGTGGTCTGGTATGGATGTGTGTCCACAGAACCTGCTGATGGTGAGTGTGGTGTATGAGGACAATTCCCAGGTTTTGCTCCGAGGAAGTAGTGAATCGGGTTGCCAATGCATAGGATGAGAAATGCTGAGTCGGAGGGGTCGGTTTAGGAGTTGTTAGAGGTGCTTATATTCAGTTGTGGAGTTCAGGGAAGAGGTCCAGGTTTGGAGACAAATTTGGGAGAGTGAAGGATTTTTCAAACCTTGGTACTGGAGGCAATTATTTAGGGACAAAGTAAAGACATAAACGCTGAGTCTTGGAGAACTCCAACCACAGGACATGAAACCCTTGTCAGAGGGGATTAAACTGTTCATGATGGAAGACAGAAATGCAAAAAGGATTGGACAGAAATGGATTGTGAAATAAAATATAACACAGAATGCCAGTTAAACTGAGAAGAATCAGGACTCGACTGTTCTGATGTAATAGCCTTACTGGGGCCCTGTTGGACTGGACATTCTCACTGTCAATCATTCCAGAAGAGGCAGGTCCAAGACAGGAACAGGGACATAGGAAGTAGGCCTTGAATGGAGGGTGGTGTCACACCTTTCTACCGCTGGGCCGGTTGGCAGTGGTGTCCAAATGTCCATGAGGGCCCCCCGCCCCCCAGAGGAAGGGACAGACTGCCTGTGACTTGAAACTGAGTGGGCCTCACGAGGAGGGTTTTGGACACGTGTTTCCAGTGGATTCTTACCTAGGAGTCATTCTAAATGAATTTTAGATTGTACTTCCCTCTGACATCCTCTCTTAACAGACTGGTCCAAAATTATACCCGGCTTTATGCTACTCTGAATCAAAGCAAATTAACCTAAATGTGGACTCCCAAGAGTGTAATGACTAAAAGAACAAACTCTGGTGCCAGGCATAGGGGACAAATCCCAGCACCACTGCCTATGAACGAAAAAAATCTGTCAGGAGGTGAATTAACTAGTTTACAGGAGACATCTTGAGAGCCAGATGTAAGGAGTGGAAATGGAATGTGAAGAAAGACATAGATTAAAGATGGGGTGAGGGAGGCCATCATAAGTGGGGCATAGGATAATTTTTAAAATGACTCCGAGGTTTCTCCTTGAGGCTATTAAATGAATTACCATCAACCAAAGCAGGGACTAACAGAGGAGGCCATGTTTTAGCAGGAGGGAAAATGAAGTGCTAATTAAGTTTTGAACATGCTGGGTATTTGGCAGATGAGTTCAAGAGGCAATTAGAAATGGAGTCCAGCTCAAAAACACTTTCTGATTATAAGGTAATGAAGCATGAATAAATTACCATGAGTATTTTGGTGATGAGTATTTTGGTGAATGGTATTGATACACTTCAGAAACATAAACTGCATCCATTTTTCTCCTATCCTTCTATCAAAAGGCTCGGGAAAATGCCTTGTTCTAGCACATTTCCCCCCAGCTTTACTGACATATAATTGACATGCAACATTGTGTAAGTTTAAAGTGTACAACATGATGATTTGATAGACATGTATATTGTGAAGTGACTACCACAATAAGGTTAGTTCAAATATCCATTATCTCACATAGTTTCCATTTGTGTGTGTGTGTGTGTGTGTGTGGTGATAACATCTAATATCTACTCTCTTGCTTCTTTCAAATAACAATGCAGTATGGTTACACTATAGTCACCATGCTGTACATTAGATCTTTATATTTACCTTATAACTCAGTGGTTCTCAACCTTCCTAATGCCACGACCCTTTAATACAGTTCCTCAAGTTGTGGTGACCCCCAATTTCATTGTTACAAATTGAACATAATTAAAGCATAGTGATTAATCACAAAAACAATATGTAATTATATATGTGTTTTTCGATGGTCTTAGGCGCCCCTGTGAAAGGGTCGTTCGACCCCCAAAGGGGTCTCGACCCACAGGTTGAGAACCGCTGTTATAATTGGAAGTTTATACCCATAATGACTTGACCAATATCTCCCTATTTCTCCTTCCCCCCCAACCCTGGGCAACCACCATTCTACTCTCTGATCCTATGAGTTCAACTTTTTAGGATTCAAATATAGGTGATATATGGTATTTGTCTTTATCTGACTTATTTAGTATAATGACCTCGTTTATCCATGTTTTTGCAAATAGCGGAGTTTTCTTCTTGTTTAAGGCTAAAAATTATATATATCACAACTTTTTTATCCAAACAGCCATTGATGCTTAGGTTGTTTCCATGTCTTACATATTGTGAATAATGCTGCAATAAACATGGTGTGTTTATCTCTTAAGATAGTGATTTCCTTAAAAGATATACCCAGAAGTGGGATTGCTGGGTCATATAATGTATCTATTCTAATTTTTTTGAGGAACCTCCATATTGTATTTCATAGTGGAAAACGTACAATACATAAGGGCTCCCCTTTTCTATGCATCCTTGACAACATATTATCTCTTGTCTTTTTTATAACAATAATTTTAACAGGTGAGAAGTGATATCTCATTGTAGTTTTGATTTGCATTTCCCTGATGATTAGTGATGTTGAGCAACCTTGTAACTGTTGGCTATTTTTATATCTTTCTTGGGAAAATATCTGTTCAGGCCCTTTGCCCATTTTTAAGTTGGATTGTTTTTTTGAAGGGAGAAAATTTACCCATTTCCTCAGAATGTTGAATCATTAATTACCTGGGATATTTGTTGAAAATACAGATCACTAGTCCCTCCCCTGATTATTCTGATTTGGAATAATCTATAATTTTACAGACACTACCAGGTAATTCTCATTATTAGCCAATTTTGGAAAATCAGAAGTAAAGACAGAGTTTCACACAGTCCCTAGTGTCTCAGTAATTTTTTCATGGTGGCTCAGGCCAAAAGAAATAATCCAAGCTTCCATTTATATAGATAGATCCAGACACCTTAATAGTTGTAGTTTTTAAAATGTCCAACAGCCCTAGCTGGTTTGGCTCAGTGGATAGAGCGTTGGACTGTGGACTGGAAGGTCCTGGATTCCATTCTAGTCAAGGGCACATGCTCAGGTTGCAGGCTCTATCCCCAGTAGAGGGCGTGCAGGAGGCAGCTGATCAGTGATACTCTCTCATCAATGATGTTTCTAGCTCTC
>NW_005371516.1:410227-412917 GCF_000412655.1 Myotis brandtii
ACACACACATATATATATATATTTTAAAAATAAAATGTCCAACAGATGGCACTATGTTTCCCTCAAAAAGTAAAATATTCTATAGAATCCCCATGAGTTCCCTGAGCTCCTCAGCACAGTTGATGAAATATAGCCTAAAGGGAGCATTTTCCTGGCATAGCATCTAAATATAATATCTGAATGGGCCTTCTACAGGAACATTGTGCTACAAAGTGGACAGTGTATTTCATAAATTTCATCACTTTTTATATCATTTGTTGCAGTTTTATATGATTGTTATTGCTCATAAAGCAGGAGTATCACTTTCCTATGTAGAGCCAGAGAGCAAATATTTTTAGGTTTTGTGGGCCACAGACAGTCTCTAATGCACATTCTTATCTTTCCTGCTGCAGCCCTTTAAACATGTAAAAACCATTCTTATCTCTCAAATTTGGCCCACAGGCTGTAATTTGCCACCCCATTCTAGTTATAAGCTTGCTTCTAACGTTAGCGTGCAGTTCAGTGGAGGTGATTCTGCAAGGCTGGAAGCTCTTAGTATTCTCCTATCTCATCCTTTCGCTCCGGGGAAGTCTCTGCAGAAATGCCCCCCTGCACCTACTATGGGAAGGACCTACTTGATTTCAAAGCTTTTGTAAACAGAAAGCTGTCCTTGCATCATGCTCTTAAATCTTGATTTAATGAGAATATGCAAATTTTTCCAGTTTAATAATGAATCCTGTTAAATTTCCAAGAAAAAGACTAGACCTAGTCATTGCATTAAGCCCTTTATCACTTGCTTACTGGTTATTGTATACTAGAGGCCCGGTGCACGAATTCATGCGGGGTCCGGGGGGGGGGTGTCTCTGGGTGGCCTGCAGGGATTGGGCCAAAACCTGCAGTCCAATGCCACTTGCAGCTCATACCTGCTGCTCTTGCTCATCCAGGCCCCACTGTGCCTGCCATGGGCTCGTGCCCAATCAGTCCAGATCAGGAGAGGCTCGCGCCGCTGCAGCAGCGCTCGCCAGCTATGAGCCCTGTGTCTGGTGCCCTCCCAAAGGGAGTGGCCTGCAGGATCTGGCTGAAACTGGTTCTCCAACATCCCCCGAGGGGTCCCAGATTGCGAGAGGGCGCAGGCCAGGCCAAGGGACCCCACCGGTGCATGATCGGGCCAGGGAGGGACCACAGGAGGGCTCCAGGGTGTGTCCAGCCCATCTCGCTCAGTCCTGATCGGTCAGACCCCAGCAGCAAGCTAACCTACCGGTTGGAGCCTCCGTCCCCTGGTGGTCAGTGCACGTCATAGCAACTGGTTGACCAGTTGACTATCTGCCCCCTGATGGTCAGTGCATGTCATAGGGAGTGGTTGAGCAGCCTTAGCATATCATGAGCATATTATGCTTTGATTGGTTGTTCTGTTCGGTTGTTCTGCAGTTCAGTCTATTTGCATATTACCCTTTTATTATATAGGATGGCTAATGGGAGTCCACAATTATAACTAATAAAACAAGTCTTACCTTTTACTGGATTCAGTTAATAACTTGGTGAAATATGCAATTTGAGGCTTTTAGCTTTATTTTCAAAATTAATGTGACTGTCTTGGAAATAGCATCATGCTTAGTTCTTAGGCTTTATGTCAGTTATTTAAAATCAAGTAGAACAAGTACTGTTCCTATGTTAGTCATAAAGGAGATAAATATCACTAGCAATAATGGTCTTGAGAAAAATCAGGACATTTAAGGACATTTCAATCAATATTTAAAAAGTGTAAACTTTTAAAAATAAAGTGCACCATATAGATTCTCCCAAGTTCCAAACTTGCAACGTCACCAAAAGATGTTTGTTCATTAATGCCTTCTCAGAACTTTAAGTACCATTCCTTCTCTATTGTCACAAAGACCCTGACATTATCAACAATCACATTTTGTTACATTTATTCATATGGAAATCTGGTTACTTTCTTTTTCTCCCACAAGACTTCAGTATTCCAGGAGAGCAGAGACAATGTCTGCACTTGCTCACCATTCTATACCCAAGCACATAGAACTGTTCCTACTGCCTATTAGGTGTTCAAAAAATATTTGCAAATTTATGGGTCAAATACATAATTGCATTTAGTCAGAGTTATCCAATAGAAGGCATTATGCATTTAATGACTAGTAGACTTTATTTTTTTAAATCTTTATTGTTGAGAGTATGACATATGTCCCCCTTGTCCCCCGAGATTTACCCCCTCCAGCCTGCCCCCGCCCCTGCCCCAGGCCTTCACCGCCCCATTGTCTGTGTCCCTGGGTTATGCATATATGCATACAAGTCCTTTGGTTGATCACCTTCCATCCACCCACCCTCCCCTGCCTTCTTAGTAAACTTTAAAATCAAGTTCCAGGACCACCACTAATTTTCCTTGGGTCATTAGAAGCAGCCATTTAATTTTTCCGTGTATGTCCTCATCTATAAAATCGGGCTATTTCTATCCGTCGCCACCTCACAGACATGCTGCTAGGATCAAGTGGAAGAGAGAGTATTTATTTGCTTTGCAAAAGAAAGGTGCGTTTCAGACACCAGTCCGGTCCAGGCCACTCAGGGCAACGACTGAGTGCACGTCCCAGTCACCCGTTATATAAGGGGCCCGCCCGTCGGGTGTCCCCTGGAACCCCTGACCTGCGTCACGGATAGACGGCGCGGCGCGGGCTGGGACAAGGGTGGGGTGTGGGTGT
>NW_005371516.1:413770-422751 GCF_000412655.1 Myotis brandtii
TGGGGGTGGGCTCCTGGGGGGGCCGTGAGGGGTGGGCGTGGCCGAGCCTGAAACCAGGGTTTCAGTGCAGCGAGCGCCAGAGCTGCGTGGACAGCCGAGCTGAGCGGCCGTGCGGGGCTTCTCCCCACCGCGTAGCGACGCCTACCAATGCTTTCTCCTTGGGAGAGTCCAGTTCGGGAGGTGAGCCTTGGGGGGTTCTTTGCGGGGTGCGTAAGGTGGGAGGGTACCAGTGACCTTGGGCATGCTTTTAAATATACGGAATTAGCTCCTCTAGGTAGGATGTGTGTTTTCAGCCAAAAAAAAGGCACTTGTATGGTTGCTGCAACCTGGACTGGTGGTGGCTAGGTTGTCTACGGGGTGAAGTCTTTGAGGTTTGGGGAATCAAGGGCGGGGAGGGGGGTAGAGAAAAGTACGCATTACTGCAACTTCACTGAATGTTAAAGAATTTCAATCAGTGATTGTTCTCTCGTTTGCCTCGGGTTGCGTACGTTTCATATCTCATTTGGTTTGTTTACTGAAGCACGTTTTATTTATCAGGTACCTCGGGTTGCTTATTTTATACAAAGAGAGAAAAACCGTACTTTTTTTTCCCACAAGAATAACTTATTCATTTACCCCCCCCTCCCCCCCCTCAGCAGTCTGGTAGCTGGATCCCCTGGGAAGAAAAGTTGTAAAGCATTGAGAAGAAAGCATTTCAATTTGGAACACCTACTTGCAACTGGAAATGGGGAATGGACTGTCAGACCAAACTTCTATCCTGTCCAGCCTGCCTTCATTCCAGTCCTATCACATTGTTATTCTGGGTTTGGACTGTGCTGGAAAAACAACTGTGTTATACAGGCTGCAGTTCAATGAATTTGTAAATACTGTGCCCACCAAAGGATTTAACACCGAGAAAATTAAGGTAACCTTGGGAAATTCTAAGACAGTCACTTTTCACTTCTGGGATGTAGGTGGTCAGGAGAAATTAAGACCACTGTGGAAGTCATACACCAGATGCACGGACGGCATTGTGTTTGTTGTGGACTCTGTTGATGTTGAAAGGATGGAAGAAGCGAAAACCGAACTTCATAAAATAACTAGGATATCAGAAAACCAAGGAGTCCCTGTACTTATAGTTGCTAACAAACAAGACCTGAGGAACTCATTGTCTCTCTCAGAAATTGAGAAATTGTTAGCAATGGGGGAACTGAGCTCGTCAACTCCCTGGCATTTGCAGCCCACCTGTGCAATCATAGGCGATGGACTAAAGGAAGGACTGGAGAAACTACACGAGATGATAATTAAAAGAAGAAAAATGCTGCGGCAACAGAAAAAGAAAAGATGAATGGTGATAACCTTTCATATCTGTGTGGAGTAGATTTTCTCTGGTCTGATTTTGACAAATGGAAGCCTGGTTTGCCTGCCTGTCCTTCTGGATGCTGTTAAAGCTTTGTTTTGTTGAACAGTCAGATGCCCAACTCTGTTGCCTTGTGGAAGATGAGTAAATGCAGTGCTTCTTAAAATGGTCTCTTCTCCCTACCCCACAAATCTTTTGGTACTGCCATTTTGGGAAGCCAAGCAAGGATAGTAAATTGACCAGAAAACAGTTGTGGAAATTTGACCTGAAGTTAGAGAAATAAAACTTTGAAGAAGAATGTCTGCCTAGTGTTTTGTGCTTATGTTTTCTTGGGGGGATGGCTTTGCAAGGAAATTGCTTACAAGGCTTTTTATGTAAAGATAAAATGCTAATGGATGGAAATGTTAAGGTAGATTAATATATATACAGTAATATTGGTTATATTGGTCCACCTAGTAAGGGACAAAAGGAAATGTTTGTTTTTTTAAGTTTTGGCCAAATGAATTTTGATATTTTCTGCAGTCAAATAATGTAATGCTGTATCTTATTTCTAGACAATGTTTAAGTTGGTCTAACTTAAATTAATAAAGATGAGCTATTTGAGGCATATTCAAATCAAGTGCATGGATTAGTTTTCCCAACACAGCATGTTTTGGTGTGTAGTCTTCTACTTTTTAGAAATAGCTATACATCTTCCTACACAGTCAAGTTTAAGACACCTTTTGGTGGGGGGCGGGGGATTTAGAAATAGTTTGTTATCAGAAGCACTTCCACTTGGAAAACCTAATTTACTTAACTCTTTCATATACTAAATTTGGGCATGTAGACTTGTTATAAATGCATATGTTTGGATGTATGTCTGGATTTATGAAGAAAGCAGTTGATGAATTCAGACAGGATTTAATTGCAATACATGGTCTCTAAAGTATTCCAGTTGTAAAATGCTTTATTAATATTTGCTGGCTAAACACAGATGTGATTTTTCATATATTTTTGTAATGTTTTGAAAGGAGCAATAGCTTTATAAACAGCACCTGATGCACTGTGGAGTGAAAATGTAAGAGATAAACTTATCTTATACTCTGAGCTTTAATTTTTTGTTTACAAACTGAACAGTGTTCCACAGGCAGAACAGTCCTGATTATAAGGTAGGAAGAAATGATACAGTACTGCAGAAAAGAATCACAGTTATAGAAAATGAAGGGGAAAGTAGCAAAGCTATGTTTTGTGAAATTCACTGGTGCTGTTTACATTGGAATGCACAAACCCTATAAATTAAAAGGAGGAAAAACCTTTATCTAATTCTTATCTACAGGCAAAGACTTAACTTCCAGTGGTCATATATGAACAAATCAACATAATTTCTACATGTAAAGCCAACACTTATTTGTAATGAAGGTAACCAAAAGAAATTCACTTTGTTAGCAAGGTTTTTTTTTTGTGGCACAGCTGAGTTTTGGAGCCTTGATTCTTGTTACACAGAAAATGAAGTAGCTTCCTGTGGAGCTACTTACATATATTAAATGGACCTGCACTAGTGACAGTCACTTAGAATGTTTATATTTATAGAAATGTGGATAATGACTACCAATAAACTACTTGAGGCACTAGGAGAACAGTGTTTGAGTTTAATGTATTTCCACTTTCGCTGCAGCCTTTAGTTAGGCGTGTGGTGTGAACACTTTGACCAGCTGGGTTACCTAGTCCTATGGTAGTTGGGTTCTGCTCAAGTTGAGAGAGGCACTGAAAGCTGTTTTCTGGGAGGACTTTGTTTTACCCTTCACTGGTATGGAATCATGTATTATACTACAAACTTCATTAGGTTCGTGGTGGATTAACAAAGCTTGCTGAGAAAAAGAGTGAAAAGATGCCCAGCCTTCCTATACTTTCTATATACTTGCTGTATAAAATAGTACTGTTTTAACTGTCTCTTAAAAGTTTACTTGGGTTTTTTTTTTTTGCATTAATATTTATTTTGTAGCCTAAGAATTTGATAAACAGTCCATTATATAAGTTTTTTAAATTTAGTGAACAATGAAAAAAAAGTAATGTGAACACCATACCAGCTTTTATTTATAAAGTTCATTTTCAATTACAGAACTCATTGCAAGATCTTCCCGGGTTGCTAAATTCAGGTTCCTCAACACTTACTTGTTAACACTATAGCTGTTAATACCATTAGGATAGTAGGATAATGAGTCAAACCCTGAGGAATTTAGACAATGTTATTATATCCGTTATTTTTTTAATTTTTTATTAAGGTTTACCTTTTCTAAAGTGTATTTCTAAAATATTTTCTTATAGGCCCTGGCGGGGTAGCGCAATTGGTTAGAGCGTCGTCCGTCCCCATAGGCCAAGGTTGTGGGTTTGATATCCGGTCAAGAAGCAACCAGTATATAAATAAATGGAACAGCCCTGACCGGTTTGGCTCAGTGGATAGAGCGTCGGCCTGCGGACTGAAGGGTTCCAGGTTCGATTCCAGTCAAGGGCATGTACCCAGTGGGGGGTGTGCAGGAGGCAGCTGATCGATGTTTCTCTCGCATCCATGTTTCTAACTCTCTATCCCTCTCCCTTCCTCTCTGTAAAAAAAATCAATAAAATATATTTTAAAAATGATAAATAAATGGAACAATAAATCAAATCGATCTCCCTCTTTCTCTCTTTAAAAAATCAATCAATCAATCAATAAAAATATTTTCTTATATTCAAGGTTATTCAGTTTAATACCAAATAAAAATCAAGGACTGGACAAATCTAATTTCAAATTGCTATTAAAGGCAACATTAAATAATTTTTTTTAAAGCCCTTTGCCCAGCCAGTAAGCTCAGTGGTTGAGCATCAACCTATGAATCAGGAGATTCCCTGATAAAGCACATGCCTGGGTTGTGGGCTCAATCCCCAGTATGGGGGTATGCAGGAGGCCGATCAATGATTCTCATCATTGAGGTTTCTATTTCTCCCTTTTCCTCTCTGAAATCAATAAATACATATATATATTTTTAAAAAACAGCCTTTTGATACTTACAGTGACTTAAATGTCCAGAGTTGTTATAAAATGGATTATAAACATTTAGGGGGAAAAAAAGGTATACTTTGCCGTAGCCGGTTTGGCTCAGTGGATGGAGTGTCGGCCTGCAGACTGAAAGGTCCCAAGTTCGATTCTGGTCAAGGGCATGTGCCTTGGTTGTGGGCACATCTCCAGTGGGGAGTGTGCAGGAGGCAGCTGATCGATGTTTCTACCTCTCTATCTCTCTCCCTTCCTCTCTGTAAAAAATCAATAAAATTTATATATATATATAAATTACATATATAATTAGCCCGCATAGGTTCACTAAGAATCATAAAAATATGAATAAATCATGAAAGCCAAAAAATGAAGTCACTAGGTATAAATATATGTATATAGAGAGGATTATTAGTCTATAGAAGAATGATGGCTATGAGCAGAGGGAAAGGCATAGACTTAGAATGTTTTTGTTTGCACAAGGCATTTGACACTTAAAGAATGTTTCATTAATTATACATGTTGACCTGGAAGGAGGTCTTTGGTGGAGTGTTTCAAGGTACTATTTAATACAATTTCATCAGTAATGCACACAGGATGGCTTCACAGCGATAACACACAAAGAATGTTTAAACTTTTCAGTGATACAGCACTTAACATTTAGCTAATAAAACGAATCTTAATTTAAAGTTTAAATTTAGCAGAACATTCTACAAATGAATAGTGATGATGCTTATGCAACATTGTGAATGTACTTAATGCCACTGAATTATACATCTAAAAATAGTTAAAATTGTAAATTTTATGTATATGTTAGCACAATAAAAAAATGTAGCAGAATGTTAAATGTACACTTAGTTTCAAAATCAGCTAAGAGTAGAGTGAGGGCAACCTGATTTAGAGACCAGATTTAATTACAAATTAAATGGAAGACTGAAGTATTGAACTAAATTAAAGCTGAATATGAACTGCTAGAGCATGCTAAACTAATAAAGTTAATATTAAAATGTTTGACAATCAGTCTCAACTAATCATAGCTGAAGTATTATTCTGGGTATGAGAGTTATAAATATACCTATAGGGGAGGCTGCTTTAGGGGGATAAGTGAACTAGCTTACAACAGTATGAACTTTGGGGTCATATCAGGGTTCATATCCTGGCTCTCTTGCTATTATACATGTGACCTCTTGGTAAGTTCCTTGAAACTTGTCATCATACAAATGCCCTCCTGGTAAAATGAAGACTCACATAGAATTTTGTGGAGTTTGAATGAAATATTGTAAACTATTTAGAAAACTAGTTTGGTTAGTTACCAAACATTTGATAACTCAATAAATGGTAGATATTATAGATTCAATATATGTTGAGAGGCAGTGTAGTATAGTTTATAATAACCATTCAAGCCCAGATTTGAATCCTAGATCACCACTTACTAGTTTTATCTTGGACAATTTATTTATTCTCAGCCTTGCTTTCTTCATTGGTAAACTGAGGCATATATATAACTACCATTTAGGTTTAATTGGTTGAAAGGATGAAATGAAACATTGTATGATATTTAGCAGAGTCCCTGACACATAGTAGACATTTAATTGATATTATTAATAGAAAGAATATTTTCTGACCTGTACTTAAGAATACTTACTTTTAAGGGGACTATTTCAGAAAAAAAGCTCTTTTTTATATCTTTTTTAAAATTTTTCAATTACAATTGATATACATTGTTATATTATTTTGAGGTGTACACCTCAGTGGCTAGAAATTACATAGCTAAGCAATCAACCTGATAAACCTTGCACCCATCTGACACCCTACATAGTTATTAGACTATTATTGATTGTATTCCCTATGCTGTACTTTACTTCCCCATGACTATTCTGTAACAACCAATTTGTACTTCTTAATCTCTTCACCTTTTTCACCCATCCTGCCAACCCCCCTCCCATCAGGCAAGTGTCAAAATGTTCTTTGTATCTATGAATCTGTTTTTGTTCTACTTGTTCATTTATTTTATTTTGGATTCAATTGTTGATAGATATGTACTTATTGCCATTTTATTGTTCATATTTTTTATCCCTTTTTCTTCTTAAAGAAGATTCTTTAACATTTTATATAATACTGGGTTGCTGGTGATGAAGTCCTTTAGCTTTTTCTTGTCTGGGAAGCTCTTTATCTGTCCTTTCATTCTAAATGATAGCTTTGTTGGGTAGAGTAATTTTTGTTGCAGGTCCTTGCTTTCCATCACTTTGAATATTTCTTGCCATTCCCTTCTGGCCTGCAAAGTTTCTGTTGAGAAATCAGCTGACAGTCTCATAGGAGCTCCCTTGTAGGTAGCTCTTTTCTCTTGCTGCTTTTAAGGTGCTCTCTATGTTTCTAATCTTTGGCATTTTAATTATGATGTGTCTTGGTGTGGGACTCTTTGGGTTCATCTTGTTTGGGACTCTCTGCACTTTCTGGACTTTTATATCTATTTCCTTCACCAAGTTAGGGAAGTTTGTCATTATTTTTCAAATAGGTTTCCAATTTCTTGCTCTCTGTCTTCTTCTGACAGAGGCTCCTTTACACTATCCTCTTTTTTTTTTTAATTATTTTTTCTTTTTGCTATTCTGATTGGGTATTTTTTTTCTTCCATGTATTCCAAATCACTGATTTGATTCTTGTCTTCATCTACTTTACTATTGATTTCCTGTAAATTATTCTTCATTTCAGTGAATGTGTCCTCCATTTCTGACTGTTCCTTTTTCATGCAGTTGAGATTCTCACTAAGTTCACTGAGCACCCTTATAACCAGTTTTATGAATGTTACATCTAGGTGAATGCTTGTCTCCATTTTGTTTAGTTCTTTTTCTGAAGTTTTTTTCTGTCCTTTCATTTGGGATATGTTTCTTTGTCTCCTCATTTTGGCAGCCTCCCTATGTATCATGTAGAGCTGCTATGTCTTTGAGGCTTGGTAGAGTGGCCCAATGCATTAGGTGTTCTCTAGAGTCCAGTGGCACAGACTTTACAATCACCCGTACGGGGCACTCGAGGTGTGTCCCACTTGTGGGGTGTAGTTGAGCCTTGATTGCTGTTGGCATGTCAATGGGAGAGATTTACCCACAGGCCGATCAGCTGCAAGGACTGACTGACCACCAACCTCCGAGACAGTGGAGGATCAGCTGTGCAGGGGCCCACTTGTGTTGATGACTGGGTGGTGGTGCTTTGATGTGGTTTTTATAGTCAGAAAAATTATGAGGACTTCTCTTTCTGGCACTGGAACCCTGGGCTGGGGGGCCTGGTGTGGGGCTGGGACCCCTTGGTCCTCAGGGGGTATCTCCACAGCTGAGATATCCGTCCTGATTTATGTAGGTGTGGGACCAGCCCATTCAGCATCTCCACTTCTCTTCCCAGTCTTGATGTGGCTTCTTTATTTTCATAGTTGTAGGATGTCCATTCAGCCAGGTTTCAGACAGTTCTGAATAATGGTTGTTCTGCAGTTTAGTTGTAATTTTGATGTGGTTGTGAGAGGAGGCAAGCACTGCATTTACCTACATTGTCATCTTGACTGAAAGTCTTCAAAAAAAAGCTCTTAATATGTTTTTCTTAGCACTCGTGTACATGGCACAAAATGGGAGCTTAGTAGAACATGAGAAATACTAATCATACTAAATTGTCTTGAAATATGGGCCAGTTTCTTCAATTTCTAAAGCACCAATCTATTTTAGCAAATATAATCTCATCTTTCTCTGTAAGAAACAAAATTTAAAAATCATGGTTCTTTTCTGGTATAGACATAATTTACTTTGCAGTAATTAAAAATCTGGAACTGTCTATATATTGTGGTTCTTCAAACTGTTTCAAGATTGATAGCGGTCAATTCACAAATTTTATCTAATGGTAAGTAGGGATCTGTATTCTGACCCTTCTGTGGAAACTTGACTGTGTTGTGGGTACATCTGGTAGATGATGGTGGTGGTTTGTGTTTGTAGGGCAGGTGTCTGTGCTGTGTTATTTTTCAATTACTTTCAAATTTCAGTCTTTTTTATATCTTCTACTTATGTTTTGTTCGAGTTGAGATTACTCATACTAGGCACTGGGTCATAAACAAATTAAGTAGAAAACCTTGAGTTATTAGTAAAAAATAAACCCATACTTTCTTGGGCCCTGTCTTCCCTTCGTCTGAAATAAGGAAGAAATTAATACCCCAACAGAATTACCTGGAGCATTGTCGCTGACCCCCACTCCTCCTGTTTGAAGACTAACTCAGGTAATGCAGCTTCGACGTATACTGTATTACCTGTTTTCAGTGATGGGAATTGGTATGGGTTAACACAGTGGTTTTCAAAGCGTGGTCCCTGGACCAGAAGCATCATCATTACCAAAGAACCTGACTAGAAATGCAAATTCTCATGCTCCACCCCAGACCTACAAATATATATTTGAGGTTGGGCTCAGCAATCTGTTCTCATAAGCCCTCCAAGTGATTGATATTTACTAAACTTAACCATTAAGTTGACAGAAAATCCATTTTTAAGTCATTTCTCATGCTTCAAAAAATTAATATTTTTAAAAGTGTGATTATGTCACCAGCTGTTACATGTTTAGATACATGAGTTTCACATTTTTAAAAATTTGCTTTATAGAAATGTTAACTCTGGC